>NW_024882628.1:0-230839 GCF_019059575.1 Amphibalanus amphitrite | reverse complement strand
AGAAAGGAAGCAGATACGAGAGCGAGAGGAGGAGAGAGAGAAGAGAGAGAAAGAGAGGCAGAGAGAGAGAGAGAGAGAGAGAGAGAGAGAGAGGCGAGAGCAAAAAGAAAGAAAGGGATGGGAGCGAGCCAGAGAGATATCAATAGGGCCTTGAGGTAAGAGTGGAAAGACACTGAGCACTTGCTTCATTCACCTTTGTGGCATCAAAGACACATGCCCGTTTCACCGACGATTGGATTTCTACTGCCCTGCCGTGTTTCTACGTCTGACCAGTTGCGCTGCATCTTGACTGAGTGGTCAGCAGGGAAGAGCGGGCTACTCGAAATGATTCATCGCTATTCCCCCTCCGTGACTGTTATCCAGAAGGAAAGTGTTTGAAACGTGCACGCCATGTGCAGTGACAATGTTACGTGGCAAACCTATATCGTGCGCAGCAAATTGAACAGAGCTGCAGGCTATAGCCTGCAGCTCAATGCAATGCCGCTATTATAATAGCGGCATTGTTCAAATTAAACGTTAGGGGAAGCGAAAGTGTTTACGCAGCGATGAAAGTTTGTCATTAGTTTTGTTGTATAAGGCAGCTAATTATTCTACCGTAAGGAGGCCGTTTTATCCTCTATTGTAGTCACGCGGTGGATAAGTGCCAACTATTCTTACTTACGTAATATAACTCTAGAAATGTAATCGAGTTCCATCGTACGTTTGACAGTTAGCAAGCTTCTATAGTTGCAATGTTTGTTGAACATCGCGTTTAACGTACTCAGTTAGACGGCTAGGTATATATAGCCAATGGCATATGAGTTGTATTTCAGGAGTCACCTGTAGATGGGTCATCTAAGGTCAGGTTACGTGCCGTCATTAGATATGTCAACATATAAGCTATACCGACTAGAGTTGCAATAGATTTTAGGATCTGGTGACCTTATTTTCGACATGACCGAACATTCATTTAGTGTTTCGTGTTGTTTATGTTGCCTTATATTTCAGAGGTACCCACTCAACCCGTCCGTCTCAACTTCTTTCAATCCTTAGCAAACGCTAAAATTCAGCACATAATATCTAGATGAACTAGGCTTGTTCCCGGTTTCAAAACATGATCTTGAGCTGGCTAGCAGCACATGAAGCTGGAATTTTCGTGTCTTTGTGTTGAGCTAATGCAGTCAGCGGATATCCTGTAATGAAGCCCCCACAACTTTCCAAATTGTTTTGCCCACGCAATAACACTGTTCTTTCCAATCGTTGCAGTTCGATCAATATGCACTACTGAGAAGGCACTACTGAGAAGGTACACTACATATAGTGCACTATACTACTACTACTACTACATATACACTACTACATATAGTGCACTATACCTATAGTGCATATAGTGCACTATATGCACTACTGAGAAGGTTTATTTAAAGGGACCCTCCCACCTTAACATTATATTTGAGTTGAGATAGCCAAAATGGGGTCCCTGGCTCACAATTACCGGTTTCGGCACTCACAACATCGAGAAATGCCTTAAATCGGAAATATTGAATTTCAAAATTGCAGCATTTTGATTCAGAGGGGCTAATGCTTAGGAATGCCCCTCTGAATGTGTGACGTCAGCGCAAATATCTAACGATTTTTAAATGTTTGACTAAAACGTTTTGTAGCACGCGGTGGTATATGCTATTTGCGCGCAACATCTGCCGCAAACGCCGCACTTCTAAAATAAAGTCGCTAGAAACAGCGGAGATCCCAAAAAAGTAAACAAAAGTAAAAGTCTAATATCTTGAAAACCGGTGAATATTTTTCGGTGAAATTTGGTAGATATTCGTTTGCGCTCTTTCTGAACCGAGCGACATCACTTTCATGCCAATTCATAAACTTTTTTGAAGGTGGGGAGGGTCCCTTTAAGTCGAGTACAGATATGTAAAAAGCATCTGTTTTAGCAAGTGCATTCCGTGTCGAGAAGTCTTCTGAGATAATAAATTAAATGCTAAAGCGGGTCCACATATCCCAAGCTTACCCCAGCAGTTTATTTTAGCTCGATATCCACTTTACGTAAATCATGCACAGGGCGGACCTATAGCACAAACTGCAATACCCCTCGTGCCTCCACAGCACTATATCGCAACAGGCGATTGCAGAGTCGCTCAGCGGTACGTTGCAGACAGGCGTGCATGACCGTCGACGGCAGGACCTGCATGAGCCCGTTTGCACCACATCAGGGTAGCTTTGCAGCTGACCCCGGCTCCGTGCCGGGTAGTGTTCAGTGGCCGCAGCAATTCTGTCCGCCCCTCCCCCCGTGCGCGGCTGCAAAACGGCACTAGAGGAGGGGCTAAGGGGTTCTGAGAAAGATGGGCACTGATAGCGGGAATGCGGCGGGATTTCTTGTAGGAGGCACCTCCAGAGGGTAGCAAGAACCGATCTATTTAGGTTGCAGCTTCGGTCGAAATGAAGGAACATGAATAATGCTTGAATGTGAACGAATAATCCTAAATCAACTCTTGAAACGGCACTGGGTCCGCTCGGTCTGGTGCACCTTTCCGCGTTTGAATGGCTGTTAATTAGGTACGTAGATGAGCCATATGTATAACATATCGACCACGCCACGCGTCATTAACTCTCCGGCACGTCTGCTCTCGGACTGAACAGCCGTGTCGCTCATTTATCCCTGCCTATGTCGGACCGTTCTCCAACGTTCGGCCTTTTCTGGAGCGACATTTGACTGGCGCACCAAGTAGCTGGAGTGAGCTGGGCGGTTCCTTTCTTTCCGCGCACCCGGCATGTGTCTTCTAGTGGTGATTGGCCGGCTAAGTGACAGCGTTCCACGTGCTGTGATGCGCGTTACTGGAGCGGACTGAATGGACCGGTTCAAGAGCCGGTAGCCACACTCGTCCCAGGATTACGGTCAGATTTTAATCTGGGTGGTATTCAGTGAGGACGGACTGAATGAACGTGGCCAGAGACGGGCTATAGTGTCTGCTCGTGTTAAACGCAGATCACCGGTCTCTGATCTAACCGCAGGCCACAAGGGCTTTGGAGATTGAGGCCTGAATGTTTCTTTGAGATTATACCTCTGTAGATGAAACACAAATGTGACGTCTAGTTTGAAAAAATGTGGGCTGTCATTTCCATCATTTAATTAGTTGCTTGAATAAGTTAACGGCAATATGCGGTGATGGCAGTATGAGCATATCGACCATTGTGCACTTGCAGCAATGCTTTGATTTTTCATTGCAGTGCAACAGACGTCCTGCAAACCCGTTTCACCCATCCGGAAATAGCTAATGAGGCCCACCGCTGGCAGAAAGACCTGTTAAGATGCATGGCTCTGTCGGTTCCTTGTTCTCTTCTCGTCTTCATAACGGTGTAACTAATTTCGCAAATTGCTTCTGCTCGAAATGCAAGTCAGCACGCTATACGCCACTACAAGGGGAAATGAAGACAGCCTTGAGTCACAATACCTACCTATCCTTCCGAAATCCGGGCAAGTAATAAATCATGCCACCTAACTGGCACCTATAAATAATGTGAATGCCCTACCGTCTAATTTTTGTAGCACTTATATAATGAGGCGGGCGGCAGATTGATGGCTTTTAGCGCTCCCAGCCGTCACTCATGCTGCCCATATGTGTGATATGCACGGCAGCGGAGACGCTTTCTGCTCCCTCGGTCTGGTTCCTTCAGATGTGCGGCAGCATGCGCGTGAAGCGCTGTCTGATGGCATGCGGCCACACCTTGTGAGCGGCGAAAGTGACTTTTGATGTTTGTTTGTCGTGAGTTTGCCACCGATTTACGGTATTTTCTTCTGCAAGTATTCCTTCAGTGTAATTTTCAGCATATTTATTCCGCCGTGAACTAACAGTACGAGGAAGGTCACAAGGAAACTCGTGAAAGCATGCCGGTCACGAAACGCTACAAAGGAAACATTACCAAAATGGGATTTGAACATGCAACCGATCTAACCATATTTTGAGGCCACCGTGCCAGGTGACACGGAGCCATTTGGTGTTTTTGCCTCATGAGAGAAAGAATAACTAAGAAATTTCTAAGGGCCATTTCAGTTTTAGAGGAAAGCATTCAAACTCACCGTTAGTCTCCCTGCTCCCATGTTTGACGTAACGATGGAATAATGTTCAGCTTGTTATTCATGCTCATGAATGGATTTTCAACGGTCTCGAATGATACTTAATTTACAATACCTAACTTGATTACCAATCAAGATAGGTAATAATGAATTATATTGTTTATAAACTTTCCTCCAACGAACTAAAAGGCCTATCAGATGCCGTCTTAATCACTACTTCAATAAACAACTTTGCAGACTTAAAAAGTGCATCAAGAGGGATGTATATTCAATATAAGTACACATGTAAATCAAGACAATGAAGAGCTCTCCCGTGGTTGGTAAGGCACTCACGACAGGCTGGGTAACGAGGCTGATCTCACGCGATCAGTGCTCTCACGGACGCCCTCGCCTGTAGGTAGTTATCATCTTATTTACCACCAATGCATCATTTTTCACACATGAAGACATACAAGCTCTTCCTGTAGTTCCATTTAGCGGCCCATAACTTTCACATGACACTACGCAATAGCATACACAGTGACACACAATCTATGAACAATGTACATTTACACACGCTTCAATTCACGCACAGAGGATATGGGCACTATCACATTCTACAAAACATCAACAACACCGAGCTCCCATTGCAGTGATGAGCTGAATGTCATATTAAATCCACCCGCGGAGCAAGTATACATATACTTTGACGTTCGGGCAGCGTCCTCAGCGGGAGGAATGAGAAGAGCGCTCTAAAGTCAATCTCGTGGCGCTTTCACATGAGAGCAGGAAGATCACTCTGATGTCTGCTTCAGATGATGTCTCCGTTTTGTCTTCAGAGGAGTGGGAAGAGGACGACACCGATATTTATCTCAGAGGAGTGAGAAGAGAACACTGACACCGAGCGAGGGCACATCAGCGCGAACCGTCTGCGAGTCCGAGCGTCGACCCGCCTTGGAGCGACTCAGCGATTTGAAGCACACGTTGTTGAGTGGCCGCATCTTGTCGTTTTCGACGGTGACGTGGAAGGCCGTCTTGGAGAAGGCGGTTGGCGAGAGGCCGACCCTGGAGTCGCAGAGCAGGTTGGCGCACTGGTACGGGAACTCAGACTTTGTGGGGATGCGCGGCCCCGTGTAGCCGAGCTGCGCCAGCTTCTGCTGCAGGCAGGTCTCGGCGAGCTCCGGACAGTCGAACGAGTGGATCTTGTAGGCCTGGTAGTAGAGGAAGCGCTGCAGCTTCTTGGATGTTCCCGAGTAGGTCGGGTTGAGCACCATGATCTTGGTACCGGTGCACGAGTCGCCCTCGGCGCTCACCACACGCACCTGGGTGAGAGGCGTGTCGACTGTCGAGCCGATCTGGTTGGTCTGCAGCGCCTTGAAGCACGCCTCACCTTCCATCTTGTCGTTGTCGTACAGCAGATAATTGTAGTACCCGAGCGCCAGCTCCTCCATTCCCGAGTGGCACAGCAGCCGGAGGCACGAGTCCATTTCTCCCAGCCACGTGGCACCAAGTTTGTTGATGAGCTCCATCTTGGTCGGGTCACCGACGCACGAACTCAGCACGGACACGACGAAGTCGTTAGCGATCTCGAGCCGGGCGTACTGCGGTACGAAGCCACTGGAGGCGGCGCGCGCCTGAGGACCCGAGTACATGGTGACGTGTGTCACGGTCCCCTCCTGACTGCTCATCTGCACGTGCATGGCCGGCTTAGTGACCTGCAGGTCCGAGTCACAGAGGATGAACGCCTCCAGTGGCTGTACCGACTGTCCCTTGAGCGCTGTCAGCAGTAGCAGGCGCTGCTTCTCCAGCCGCGTCGCCGGGCACGTCGAGTCGTGGATGACCAGGTGCACGTCGCCGGCGCGGTAGAACGTCACCGGCAGGTTGGAGCGCACATAAGCATCGCGCGAGCCTCGCACCTCGTCCATACACAGAGACCCCTGGGCCGAGGTGTCGTCGATGTTGACCGAGGCGTAGGTGACCTCGCCGTCTGTGTGGACGACCAGCGGTTCGTCGGTGCAGAGCAGCTTCACGCACGGCTGCGGCGCGCTCACCTGACGCACGCTCAGCGGCGGCAGAGAGGTACCCGACACGTCCTGTAGCGGCCGCCGGGACAGGCACTCGGTCAGCGACTGCGCGCCGGCCGCCGCCAACAGCGCCGTCAGCAGCAACAACTGTAACAGAACAGACACACGGGTTAGACGGGGGCAGGAACAACTGCGACAGAACAGACATCGGCTAGGGGAGGGCAGGAGCAGCTATAACGGAGCAGACACGGGCCACACGAGGGCAATCAGGAGCAGCTGTAACATAACAGACACGCCAGCCCCACGAGAGCAGGAGCAGCCGCAACAGAACAGACCCGGTCAGACGAGAGGTCAGGAGCACTCCGCCGAGCGCCAACTGGTGGTCAAAAGTCAAGACCGTCTCATAATCGGTAGGAACAGGAAGGTCACACCTTTTGTTTTGAGGAATAAATATGTCAGCACCTGCATGAGATTGTCAAGGTCCCAAAAGAGTTCAGCGCTGCTTTCATTCGCCTCTTTATGGTTCGTTGTATTTTTTAAGTACATTCATGTCCCGATATGTTTCGTGCAAGTGGTGTGGTTTGGCGGTTGGTCCGTGGTCTTTTTGCAGCAATTTCTGCTTAGCGGGCACCCAGGCAGCATTCAAATGAAATTTTAGAAAAAGACCCATTGTATCGTGAGGTGACTCACTGCGGCTTAGGTAGAAACAAGAAACCCACAGAATGACACACATTCCAAGTGAGATCGGTAAACAAAGATCGCTTGACTGGTATCTATAACTTTTGCGAGGTTCCCTAACGACGGCATCGAAAAACCGGCCAGTGTAATACCATGATGAAAGAACCTCTCCTTCATCCATGGTAATCCGTATGATGTCAGGCGCAAACATGAATAGAACTGGTGCAGACGGTCACAGTCGCAGTAGTCTTCCTTGTCAGAAGGTACGAAGGCATTAGTGTATGCGCCATTAAACAGTGATGTACGTATGACTGTGCTGACAAAACATTAGCGCAATTACACCCGGCTAGAGTGGGCCATTCGCGCCGCATTTCTCTTGTCAAGTCGTCCGCTGCCGTCTCTGCACATCCTCAGTCGTCGGCCGGTCGGCCCACAAACCGGCGACCCCGGCCACACAGCGGTCACTGCTCTACTGTGACGTCAGCGTGACGTCGCACACTCGGCGCCGTAATTATCACCGTTCTAATTAGAGAAACAGGAAGCGCGTCGCTTTGATAATTTTTGAATAGTGTACGAATTGTTTTTCTGCAGAGAAGTGGTCACGGTTTGAAAACGTACAACAAAAAGATCAGCATAAGGCACTTCATTTGTTTAAAAACGGCATTTTTACAGCCAATTAAATTTGTGCGCGAAACAGTAGTACGGTAGGCGAATCCTTGTATGAGCGTGGAGCCGGTTTCACAAGGGTGTGGCGTCAACCGCAAATAATTAAATGCCACGACTGGCAGCGCAAGTGTTAGCAGTGGCGTATTTTTACCAGCTCTCACTGCTCACACGCGCGAGCCACAGCCACCGGCGAGTCATTGGCCGTGACTCGTATTTGAGGCCAGCTCTGTGTAGTGAGGCTCTATTCCGGCCACATCCCTTGTCCATGGACAACTAACCAGGAAGTGTTCGATGGTCTTTTCTCAATGCTAGATATTGCAATTACAAGTCGTAAACAAATATTATTTTATGGACCCGCTACAAAAAAAACAACGGTATTGCTCTGTCGTATCACCAAATCGTTACACCGCAATAGTTAGAACCGTGAGATACGGTAGTGCTGTGATCTCTGCACGGTAGTATCTTGATCTCAGGTAGTGCCGTGAGCTCCCTGTAGTTCCGCAATCTCACGGTTTGTCTGCCGTTCACAAGGCGTGAGACAACTGATGTGCAGCTCGTGCATTCCGTCCTCGGGCGGCGCGCCGCGAGTTCCGGGGTGAAAACTGGGTGACAGGAATGGAACGCCACTGCACTGCCGTGAAGCGCTGGTTCGCCTCGCTGTGCCAATGTCGTGACTGGGTTTGAAGCCGGGGCAGTGGAATAGACGAGTCTTTGGTGCTAGATATTTTAGTGTCATCGTGGATGTATACGGTGATGAGAATACGATGAGTATGGCTAGTCTATTCAGCTGTACAAAAAGCAATTGCAGGTTAGCAAAGAAGGAAGGAGATGATTCAACGGAGAGACTAAAATAAAGCTTGGTCATTCAAAGTCGGAACAGTTTCTTTTTTTTTTTAAACAAAACCGGAACGGAAAACAAAATGAACATCCCAAAACCCATTTTAAATACACTGGATGGTTTATAGCCATGACTCTGACCATTAGAGGGAGAGACCACAGCTACGGCTGATATTTGCGGACATATGAACGCTGGAGAGTGCTCGAAGTGGCGTTTTCTCAGGCCGGTCCCGCTCGCTCAATATCAGCCCAGTCGTTCTCGACAATAGGCGTCGTGATGAGGCATAAGATGCGTCCAAATAAAGGAGAAGTCGAGCGCTCGTGACCGTTAAAACGCGCCGTCAGCGAGTCGGTGGGCGATCGCCGTTTCTCAAATGACTTTACAAAACCATTTAGAGATCGTGGATCGGCTTTTGGCCTGTGGTACGGTTATGCCGAGCGCAAGGCTTCCATAGGCTTATCATTTGTTGTACCACTTTAAATCAGCAAACTCTTGGAGCTATCTTACTCTTTGTTTCCTTATTCAGTGTTAATGCCTTGGTAGTGCTAATTAACAGGTCTTAGGAGCAACCGGCGAGACTTCTCGACTCTCGCCACATTCGTTTTAGCGCTCCAATGATGCATTTGGATCTTTTGACCCTCCAATTTCACACTCGAAATCCTGCCAAAATAACCACTTTCATTCTTCCCTCCGCCTCCCTCGTGACTTGCGACCACCCATGAGATGGCTGCCTTCAGTGTATCACGATTCATGACCACCCCGCACCTTCTTGTGGCTATGTGGTCAGTGACGCGAGCCGTGCAGCGGTGTTCCTGCCGGCGCGGTGCGTCTCGGTCCAGCCTCAGCCACCTGCTGCACTCGGTCGGGGCCCGGTGTGACCTTGGCGGTCACGTGCTCTCCTCGGTTGGAGGGTGACCGGCCGGCGCGCTGGCTGGTCGGAGATCGGTGATTGGGCAGCCCCGAGTGGTCTGTTCACGGGCCACTGAACAGTGAACACCCCAACCGACAGTGGTGGATGTTGGTGCCTGGTGAGTGAAGGAGAAGGACAGCTGGGGCTGAAGGTTTGCTGATTGTTTGTTGCAGAGTAACGACTGGTGGCTGTTGTTTGCTGTTTTCTGTTGACTGTTCACTATTTATTGTTGACTACAAACTGTTAGTTCTTGACTTTGCTGACTGTTGACTGCGGGCTACTATAGATTGCTGACCGTTGGCTATTGAGTGCTGACCGTCTCTGACGAGTGACCGCTGACGGTTGACCTGATGATCGAGCCGGTCATGGCGCCAGATGGCCCGTCAGACTAATGGATCCGGAAGCCCGGACCGCGACCCAACTGAGCGAGTCCGGATTCCTGAGTGGTCATGCACGATTCTCCGGAGTCCAGAAAGTCCAGAGAGCCCATTGCGACAGAGGCTGCCGCAAAGCTGCGGCCGACTGCCCTGTGAGGGACGACATATTTGAGGGTGATATTTTCCGAGCCCACAACCCGCGGCCGGGAGGAGCCCCATGACTTTCCAGTCATGGGGCTCCTCCAGTCGAGTAGAATTGTGAACTTTCTGGCAAGTCCGTGGATAGGCGACTTTAGCGACCGAAAAGGAACTAACTCAATATAGACTGAGTCTCCCTCTCTTGAGGTGGACCTGTGCCGTAGTTTTTATCATTGATGATCCCGCTCAGATAATAATAGAAAGGTTAGCACCTGACAGCCCTGCTTTATAAATCAATCAAGTCGCGCAAATATATTTTTTGAATAAGAATAGCGCTTCCCTATAATCGGCGTAAGATTCTGACCAGAGGCGATGGTCGGAAGGCAGGGTCGTATGGAAGCGACCTACCCTAGGGCCTAATCGTTTGGTAAATGTTTTGCGAACATTGACCGTGCCCCTTTCTCTTGCCCTTTGAACTTGCGGTTTTCCTCCGATTTTCATTAGTCTGGTTTTCGATTTCTACCGTCATCGATGAGTTGTTAATGTTTTGTGATTACGCCTACGGGGCATGGTGTTTGCGACTGAGGTGGATTGTATGAATGTTAAACGTCGGACGGTAGCCAGCCAGGCGACTCAGGACGAACTAATGGTATAAACTGATGAATTATGCATAAGGCATGTGTTATCACATCTGTAGAAAACAGGGTGATTATGAGCCTGGGCGTCCCATTCATAATGTATAATTTCAGCAGCGCTTAGTGCACACTGCACACCGCATGTTTCCTCCTAGTATTTCGCATGCTTGAAATCGAAGTCTCTAATCCGAGATGTCAGGCATTGTGTGTGATCGTGTAAAACGAAGGTAATGCCTCAACCTACAACATCATACATGCCATCTTTCACATCCCTGCTATTAGCCTCCATTCTCCAGAGATACAACTAACTACACAGCCTAGCCACAGTAGCACACTGCTCCAGACATCTGTCAAACTACACCACCGCAGGACCCGGTCAGGTCAGTTCCGGTTTTCCGCTCCACCACCAGCCGCGTCCGAGCACCGCGTGGGAACGGTCGGTAGCACTCCAACCACTCCGGTCCCGAGCTCCTGCGTGCCACAGCGTGTGCTCGTAGATGGGAGGGCACCCACGGCGCTGCATACCACAGACCGGGTGACCGCGGTCAGGTCAGGCAGGGTGGCCGCCCCGTCACGGTGCCGGTCATGGTTCGCTGACACCGACCGTGAGCGACCCCTCAGACAGACTTTGACCAACCCGTGTCTGACATGAGGTGACCGACCCATGTCTGACACAGGGTGACCGACCCATGTCTGAGGTGGCGAACCCATGTCTGACACGAGGTGGCCGACCCATGTCTGACACGAGGTGGCGAGCCCATGTCTGGCACGAGGTGCCCGACCCGTGTCTAACATCGAGGTGACAAATACCAGGTGCCGTCGGTCGGTCGTTTCCGCGCGCTGCGTCCGGGTCACCGTCTACTGCCCCTGGGGCCTGGCCGTTAGGTATTCAGAGTTTGATAGTAAGTGGAGCGGAAAGGGATTCATTACTATGAGGTTAGTCGAGTGCCCTTTGGGACAGATATTAGAATGTGACAGTCGCTTAAAATGAGTATATGTAGACTAAAAAAGTGACCTACTGGCTAACCGTTATCTGCGTTCATAGTCATGACTATATAAAAGCACACCTATCCACTGTTTTCCTTATCAAATTGTTGCAAGATGAAGCCGCAAGGATTCGCCAGCTGCCTCTGGTTTACCATTTGTTGCCCACATGCAATGCCAAAGCTGCTCCATTTCGGCTATCTTATGCTGTCGTAATAGCACAATGTTTACTCTAATGGAAGAACAACTGGTGTTTGGGGGCGTTTCTTTCTCTGATTGGCCACCTTTTGTTTGGAGCGCACCCAAACGAGGCTCATTTGAGGTATTACGATTACCACACGACTGACACTGACCCAGACTTGATAACCCGCAGACGTAAACAGTCGCTGCCCTTGCTCCCATAACTGGGAGGGCTGGGAGTGGCGGAGTACCCAAACACCTGCCGAAACTCGGGGTGATTCACTCCGCCGCAATACGAGTATGTATGTAGTTCGATAACCACAGCGGCGGGCAGCGCGAGTGGCTCGGACCTCGTTATGCGACCGCAAAGGGTGGTTATAGGAAGGATTGAAGAGAGAGTGACTCAGAGTGACCACAGAGGGTAAGAGGGATAGGAGATAGTAGTTAGAGAGGGACCACAGAGACCGAAAGTGACTAAAGTGTCGAGGGACCACCGAGAGTGGCTGGGATATAACCGTAGAAAGAAGCCAAAGATGAGCATTGAGTTCGTGTGTCCCGCCGCACCCATGTGCCAACCGTTCAGCCAACTGCAGTTTGGTGTCGTCGATCAGAAGCTGGTGAGCACAGATGTGGTCAGGTGAGGCCTGAGGACTACGAAGACGTAAACCTGCTGACCTCGGCTGATCGTTAGTGTCGCATTGGCACATGATGGCCTCTGAGCGTAAGGGCGGAGCTCGCCGCCCACGATAGAAGGATAATCGCCGATAGGGTTGGGTAACAACATCTACACAGAGACTCAATAAAGCCGGTCCCAGACCTGAGAGTCGCACAGGAGATGGCTTCCCGCAGTGGGACAAAATAAAGTGGGTCGGTCCGGAGACAGAGCACACTGCCAGACTGCCACAGACTAGAACAAGGCAATATAAGCCAGCCGAGCATGGCCAATAGACTCATAAAGATTAGTGGACAGATGTCGACGCCCAGTCACAGAATCCAGTCCAAAGATAACTGTGGCATTATTGGGAGCTGGCTGGAGTTTAGATGCCTGTTGTGTATCTTACGAGCAAGAGCCTGAATTATTGGAACAGTAGTTTGTTCAGCTCTGCCAGCTTGGTCCAAATGCTCGGCTAGCCGTGTAATTTGATTGCCATGATTCAGAAAAGAATGCTATGATAAACTAAAACCCGGTTATGACGCTATCTCACTGACAGGCAGTGACGATTGAGTTGCTTGTCAGTTAAAACTACTTCTCACGAACCGTTTGTCATGCAGGGCAGGAGGCGAAACGAGGTTGGGCAATGATAAGGTCTATTCTTGCCTCATTCTTCATGAGCCTCTTCTCGTCCGGTAATTATTAAATTCACGTCAGTGACCCTGAATGCACCCAAACTCATAAAACATAAGTACAATATAGTGGAAAGAAGTTTGTGTTAACCAAGCAAAAAAAAAAAAATCGTGATTGTTATAAATGCAGCTATCCTCACTGAATCGATTAACTGACATCGCCGACTTAAAGCATCAATTAATCATCCGACAGCTAGAAAACCTCCGGCTGTGTTCCGGGCATAGGGTGACCGCCATGGGCACGACAAACCATTGTGCCAGAAGAGAAACCGGTATCATATTTCCCGACACACGTCTTCCAGCCATAACCTCACGACCTCGGCTCTCATTTCACCATCGAACAGATCGGGGAGATCAGAATCCTTGTAATGAACGACGAACCCCGTGAATGGCTCCGGCCACCATAAATTGTAGCGGTCGCCGTCCCGTCGCGGCGCGGTGGCGCGCGCGCACGTCTTTTTCCGCGCGAGTGCCGCGCTCGCGAGCGGACGGCGCCGCCATGGGAAAGCAGATGTCCTACAAGCGTGAAATCGGGACCGCCCAGGAGCGCACGGCCCGCACGGCCCGCGCCGCAGTGACGTCAGCAAGGCCGCCGAAACGGGACGCTTTTGCGGACCGACACAAACGGCGAGAGAGTCTGAAGTTTTAGCGCTTCTTTTGCGTGTAAAACACCTTGCACTTCCTGCTGTCCAAGAACGAAGACCACACGGGTGGCATGGTGATACTGATGTCGTCCGGATGCATGACAGATGATCAAGGCAATGATTACCTAGTTGTAGAACAGCCAGTGAAACCACTCCATGTGCCTAGCCACCATGACACCGCCACAATCCATTTCACCGTCCTCACCCATGACACCGCACCATCAAATCCAGACCGCCCAAACCGTCATCAAACCACCTGTGGGACACACACACAACAGTTACGGCGCGTGGCGCTGACGGCGCGGCGGGGGCGTTTGCGACGCGTTCGTGCGCGCCACGTCAGCTGGGTGCCGGCAGAGACGCCGCGCCGGAGTCAACTGTGACCTGGATGGGCGACGGGGTGTCGGCGGCGTTTACTGACGCACACAGGCCATCGCTCAGCGCGGCGAACTGGTGCGCGGATGATGATGATGTGAGTGTGTCAACGGATGACGAGTGTGATGATTGTTGTTTACAAATGGTGCGAGTCATTGGCACACAAAAGCAATACGTTTTTGCCGTCTCTTTTCCTCAAAAGTGACTAGTGATGCTTGAAAACCATCAAGATGCTCCCAAAAGTTTTGAAGCATTAATAGACAATTGGACGACGGTATCCTTCATCCATTTAAGTCGATTATTTGTCTCGATTCAAGCTTCGAATTACGATGGCACTCGCTCCACCACCGGCCACGCAAGCGAGAGTTACGTGATCTCGATACCACCAGGCACATTGCTAATGATCTCTTTATTAGCCCGCATGAGACGATTATCTGGATTTCTCCACGCAGTCGCACGTAGCCCTTTTGGACGGTGTAGTGAGCCGTGCCCAGCTCACCACCGACCAATCCTTTCCCAGTCACGGACTGGAGGCATGACTTACTACAGCCACTCTCCGCGGCACATGGACCACCGGCGTGACTGCCTGCAAGTGCACAGTTCCTCGGTGGACATTGGAGAGCTGATGGCAATTAATTGTCGGGTCACTGTGACGGAAGAGACAGCTTAAAAATTGGATTGTCGTTTAGCCAGCATCCACATCCTGATGAAGAATAGGGATTGTCCAATTAAGAAGGAGATCGCCGGCAGGAAGTGAATAGGTCACGATTTTTTTTTTTTTTAGCCATGACCTGGTTTCATATAGCAGGAGCATTTGGCAAAACGACTAACAATGCACCATAACGTTACGGTTGCAAAGTTCATAAACGCCTTATAGTTTATAGTGGAAGGCTAAATACGGAGATATGAATGACAACGGGCAGCCGTTTTCTCATAACTCCCCATCTGACATAATGGACATGCATGTTGACTCGCACTTGCCAGAGTGCATGTACACATTTTTCTGCTCTCTTCCCTCTAACACAATGCCTTGTGAGCAGGTAACTCCGTACGTTTTCGTCTATAACGGTGAGCATGAGATACGACGTGAGAACCCGGCCGCCGCCGACCATCTTCAGAAGTCGCTCCGTGTGAGAATCCTTCCGGGTGGCCTTCCTCCGCCACGGAGTATAGGTCGGCACCATGAGAAGGCAGGGGCGGTTTTTAGGAGTCACGCCGTGAGGAACTCGGCGCCCGTAACTCGTTTATCCAACGGATCAACAGCTCAAAGGGATGGCGATCGTGATTCAGCCGCAGTCCAAAATAACGGTAGAAGAAATCCAGCACACTCCCAGTATGGACTCACTTTATATGGCCACTGAAAGTCCTCTTCTACTAAAAGAAGTCCCTTGGAGAAACTTTCACTGTGTACTAAATGTCTTTTGTTGTTATAAGAAGCCACTTTCAGAAGCATTTATGCGAGTCCCCATCGACTGAAACAAGTTTATTGACAGTATCAGAGCGTCATTAGCATTCCCGACTGTCAGGTCCAGGCGCCGCCCCGCCATGTCTTTGGAGGCAAAAAGGCCGCAGTCGGTGATAGGAGACGGGATCCAGCCGTGAATGTCAACTGCAGAGGCGGCACGGGTCACGCAAACGCAAACAAAACGGTGACGATTGCCTCTCAAAAGCTGGTTTCAAACCGAACCTCGTGTCTCTGGATTAGGATTGGTTAGGACTGGAGCATCATGAGCTAACCTGCAAAACAAACGTCTCCAAAAATGTGTCATCCACATTCATTGGATCTCATTCAGCTCACTGGTCATGATTCAGTCGTGGTCCGCATACCTGGAGTCACGATAGAGTTAATCCCCACTGGAGCTGATTAAAAGCCAAATTAAGTTCCAGTTTGAGCCTCACAAGCAGTCTGCAGAAAGAACTTGCAATCAAAATAACAACTGTAGATGTTTTGAGCCGGTGGGTATATATGCCGCTGCACAGACCATATCTCTAATCTCGCCAACGAAGCCAGTCAGACCAGATCATCCGGAAATCCGTTCAGCACCGGTCAGTTGGGACGTAGACACAAGAGGTGACGTAGACTGGTGCCGTTCATTGTTCATTGTTCAATCACACCACTTCCCGATTCGGTCCGCGATGTGGGCGAGGGGCCGCTAGCGCCGGCTGACCGGTCACCCAGGGTCATTGGACCGGACCTGCAAGGGAGTTTAGCCCGTTCTGAGTCGACACCCATTCTCAGAGTGACCTGGGTGCTGGGTGGAACACCGGTCGTAACTGACGTCACGGCCTAGCCCATGTCCCCGGGGCCGAGTCGGTGCAGTGGCGCGTGGGAGTCTCCTCTCATTCCGCTGTTTGGACGGAGTCTGGTGCCGCCGAGCGCCGGCAGTGTTTAGTATGCTGTTCTGCTCGGTAAATAACACCTGACGGCCGCCATCTCAAGCGTGACAGCATGGTGTGCAGGTGAACAGGAAGAGAGCTCGACGGTGCGAACCAGGCGTGACATGGCAGCCTGTCAAAGGGGCATTTACCGGCCTTAATGTGGCACGACCGCGAGCCATCAGAGGGCTGACCTCCAGACCATCCGCGACGCCCTCTGTCCCTCTCATGGGACGGAGCCTCACCATCGAGCCTCATCCCCGGATTCTCCTCCTTAGCTCGATAAAAAGACACCTGCGAGCCTCATCCCCCGGATTTTCCCCCGCGTAGCTCGATAAAAAGACCCGTTCTCTCGCTCCCCTTCCCCTCAGACGACACAGGTGGCTGCTCAGGAGGCGGCGAGCACGCGGTCATCGCCAGTGAACCTGCACAACCCATCGCTCCGGTGGTCGTCTCCGCCGTCTGCGGTCCCAGCTGACGGGCGGTCCAGAGAACGGTGCACAAGGTCAATGAGCCGGTCAGACGGGCCGAGGGGGACAGCTGGAGGAGTGACTTCTCTCCTCAGCCCGATCCGCTGCCGGAGGGAGACTCGTGCGCTCTGCATGGCCGGCTATTTGTGGGCGAGATAATCGGTGGGCGCTTAGTTTTGCAGATGGCAGTGACCTCAGTTTAGGTGGCAGCTGCCCGCGCCACGACGACCACCAGCTTTACTGGCTCAGCTTAGCTAAAATGGCAAGCTAGCTTAGCTGCATAGATGACCTGTGACCGGATGTCCCGATGGCAAGGCATGCTCATTGCTCAATATAAGTTCACTTCTATTAGCTGGGGCATTCCACGTCAAATCAAACACCGAAATCCGTCATCCCCTTCGATTTTTCTGAAAATTTGTAGGCAGACTGGGCATGGTTCAAAACTGAGTTACGTATAATATTTTCGAAATTTGATAACGTATCGCTGAGATATAGGTCATCGAATTTAGCGAAAAATGCCACACATCAATTTTTTAAATGGCTATAACTCTGGTTCCTTTTCTGGTATCAAAATGATATTAACAGGGTCTTACAGGCAATTGATAAGGCTTTGATTTTTAATTATAAAATTAAATTGAAGTGACCTTGAAATGCTTTTGACCTTGAATTAAAACAGAAAAATTTAAATAGCAAAAAACACGTCACCTTCGATTTGGCTAATTTTTACATATTATGTCCGTCACAATGTTCCTAACCATCTGTGAAAAAATTGGAGTGGGCCATTCATAACTTTCGCGGCAAACGCCGTTTTCATGCATCAACATCACGCAACCGCGCGTGACCTTGAAAGACAGAGTCAAGACATGCTTGCTTGTGTACACTTTCTGAAATGAATGATTGCTGATTAGTGATATCCTAAACTCTGCGAGAATGGAAATGCATAGTCATCGTAGTCAAGCATTCACGTTCCATAGTAAAAGTGTCTCAGGCAAACGGTATTTTGCGGTGAATTTTGAGCCGTGTGGAAATGCATCATGAAGTAAATTCAACGAAAACATTATCACGCAACGATATCTTCACGTCTTTTGATCTTCACTATACGAAAGAACATACATTTATAGTATGTATGGGGAATTTCTAGTTAATCCAATAATAAATATGGCAGTTAAAGGCCTGCTAAGAGTAACATGTCGCCGGCTGCAAGGCGGGCTCGGCCGATGCGGGAAATGCAGCAATCACAATTTTATGTTTACACGTTCATATTTCAATTGTTTACCAACCGATTTTCAAAATTCTTTCACCATAAGATTGCCTGTACATTTCTTAGTCTTCTCACAAAATTGGACGCGAATCGAACGAAATCAGCGGTAGGGAGCGCGATGTAAAGACGGAACCGTTCCGTTCCGTCCCGGCACAGTCTACAATTCAGGCGGCGCGTAGCGGTCGGCGCCGGCTGCCGAGTCGCCGCGTCGCTGCGGCGACAGGATGTTCACTTTACACCGCTATTACTAGAACAGTTGTGAACCGATTTTCTTATTGCTTGCACGATGAGATGTCCAATTCAATTCTTGACAGGTAGCCATAATAAATTTCGCATTAATCTTATGAGATATTGGCGAAAAACAGGAGGGGTGGGCGAAATTCGCTCTTCCTCCTCCACTGCGCGTGCTAACATACGTTTGCATATGTGCAATTTTCTTCAAAACTTATGAATGGCCCACTCTAATTTTTTCACAGGTTGTTAAGAATATGGTAGGCAATAAAATATATGAAAATGAGCCAAATCGAAGGTGACGTGTTTTTTGCTATTTCGATATTTGTGCTTAAGAACAGAGTTAAGCAAATTTCAAGGTCATATATTTAAGTAGGTGCAATTCTAAACAAATGCTTAAGAAATTACCTAAACAGTAAGGGTTATTTCATTCATATCAAACAAGTACAACCAAAGTTATGGTCGTTCAAAAATATAAAGATGCAACATTTTGTAAAAATTTGATGCCCTATATTTAGAAGACCTGTGGTCAGAATGTGCAAAAAACATCAATGTAATGTCCGGGGCCACACAGGAACTCGCTCACAAATTTATAATGAAATCGCTGATGGTAAGGTGCAAAACAGCCGATTTTTGTTCGATTTGACGTGGAATGCCCCAGCTGCTGTATCACTCGTCTCGACACACATAAAGGAGTTGACTTTTGAAGCGTCCGTGTTTTTGTGCAAGACACATTTGTGCAAGATTCATTCTCATTTATCAATTCTTCGCGAAGTTTTCACCAAGCCTCAAGGCTGTAAGCGAGAATTGTCCCGCTGCAGCCAGTTGCACTGCAACTGTTGCCCTCATCACCTCACTCCACAGCATTTTGGAATGTCGATAGAAGGGGCACCATGCTGCCGTGACCCACCACGGCACGGAATCCCCGCCCCGGCCCCGCATGGACCCGGAGCAGAGTACTGTGAACTGTGGTCACTGAGGCACGCCCGGTATTTACCGTCACATCGGCAAACAAACAGTCGGCGAACCGGCTACACGGGACGCCATAACACGAAGGGAGGGCCTCCTGTTAGTTCGTCACACGGAATCCTGGAGGATGTGGAGCGACACTTAGCTGTCGGACAGAAGTTCATAGGACAGGGTCTGTCGTTTAACACCTTGGCAGCTTCTCAGAAACCCTACCTGTTCTCGTATGGCGTCATATAACGCGCTTTCATAAACGCCAGGTGCGTGTAAACTCATGGCTGGCCTCATCTCCAAGACAGGTGATGAATCAGTTCGACGAAAACCCGTCCAGTCACTCCCCGCAGTGCCAGGAACCGCCACCACGAGTGAATATCTCTCAGACACCCGGGGTCCGTCTCAGTAGCCTGCATTACCATCAGATACGAGGCCGGACGCGTCACTGTGACCTTGGATGACATCAGAAGGAGACCGCGGCAGTGACAGTCCGGCGAGAGCCGTTCATGCAGCGGACGGGCGGGCGGAGCCGGAGATGGGATTAGATCAAGGTCGGATGAGAATATAACAGATGTTTCTTATAACCGCAAAAATGCATGCATACTGAAAATACATGCTTCTTGCAGAAGTTATCCCGATGGTAAATGTTGGAAGAAAAATGTTGCAAATCAGCAGCGAGGGAGTTCAATTGTGTGAGTATTTTGATATTTGCTACAAGTACAATAATGCATTGTTTTTTATACACCTGCTTCTCCTGTTCATTTACAATACGACAGCCACAGCCTCGCTGAACTTTCCACTCTGAGCCCGCGCCACCTGTGATGTGCGGCAGCTATTAGCACGCGGCTCAGCCGCAGTCCCACGGGGGTCAGACGGGTCCGGCCACCGTTCACCGGTCATGGCACGCGGCCGGCGGCCGGCGAGGCTGGCTCTGGGGCGGGTTCAACGCTCCACGGCCGGTCGCCGCCGCTGCCCGGTGCGCGTCGCGTGCAACTGACAGAGGCGCGTCGGGTCATTTCCCAGAACCCACTAGATGGCTGCGCGACACACGAGTCGGCTGCGAGTTACTTGGTTACGAATGGCACCGTCCAGCGAATAAAAGCCGTCCTGCAACTGATGGTTTATTGCCTGGATTGTTAAGCATTTTCATGTCGCGTGCAACTTGTGCATTATGCAATATGGGATGTGTATTATCGCTAGATGAAAGAAAAACATGACTAATCTTTCTTCATAAAACCACTGGAACGTATCCACAAAGGTCATTGCTTTTTATACTATAATGACATTTGGTTTTGGACTTGTATTAGGTACAACGTAAGCCACTCTTAGGTAACTATTTATTCTGGTGTGTTCAGTCATAAACCATGCAATCGTTTCAAGTAAGTTGATGATCATACATGCATGGCATGAGAATGGACGAATTTATCGTAGCGTAAAGCAAGGAAGCTGCTTGAATTTAAAATGGATGTGTCTGCTTTTTAAGCAGTGTCTGTCGACTCTTATTGTCGAAACACTGAATTACAGAATTTCTTGACGTCTGGTGGCGTGCAATGAAACAGGAAAGCTGTACGTACAAAATGAACTAATAAGTTTTATTGGAACGAAACCAGCTTGAAATGCACCAACAAATGCGTAGGATTCTAAAATTTACATTTTGTGTTTCGTTTAATTACTAGAACTAATGATATGTATGTAACTGCAATGCATAGGACTAACAGTTGATTGAAAAAAGACGGGATATATTAGAATGTCCGGCATCATAGAAAGATTAAAAACCTGTCCCTTTTGATTCAAATGTCATAAAGATGAAAACTGTCTCCACATAAGTCTTTAGAGAGCAGGTTTTGTGATAAGACGAGCATATTAAAGGTCATATCATAGATGACAGAAATTCGATCAAATATTCCAAGTTTTATCATCATCAGCCAGCCTTCAGAAATCTAAAATAACCATGGCTATATGAGTTGCTGCAGCAACGAACACTCAGGGGCCACGACAAACTATAATGCAATACCTACAATTCGTCCCCTATAATTCCGACCCGTACTCGGCTGTTTTAATGCTTACCTGAATCATGATCGCAGTTTGACACGGTAGACCTGTTTTCTGTCTGTCGATCTCTCGATCCGAGTCCGTGCTGCGTGTCCGTCCAGCGCACACCGGTGGCGGTCTCAGACGCAGCTCGCGGGCCGTGTTCCCAGCTCCAGCGCCGCGCAGCGACTGACTCGCCGCACTCCCCGTGCGGCGGCGGCGGCCGTCGTGTCGAGGTGAGCAGGCCCGGCTCGGTCCCTTTCACCGTGCGCCGCCCCTATCCCGACCGAACCGTGCCCAATGAACAGCCCCCCACAGCGCGGCCGGACTGGATGGCCATCAACAACCAAACTACCCAGACCCAGGGGAAAACAGAGTGGGGAAATACCAAAACACCTGAATGCTAGCGAGGGGTTGGTCGGTTTGAATGGACTCAAAAATATTTCTGAACGCTAATTGGTTTATTAAACCGTCCATTGTTTCAGGCGGACCAGTGTGGCTAGAATAGCGTACTATGTGAGATGTGATTGGAGTGGTCAAAACATCTGACTGACAAGTACATACGAATGCGAAACTCGTTTTGGTTGCACGGCCATTAGTGAATTATTTGAGGCATTTGCGATTACCTTATAACTATATTCACTTAAAAGTTTGAGTGCATGCTAAATGAGTAATGTTTCCACAAGTGAATTTATTAGCATGTGAATTTAAAATTGTTGTCTTGAGAACATATATGGTTGATGGCTGTGATGAGCATTGTTAGTATTATAGTTTTAGTGATGATGAAATAGCCTTTGCTCATACTTAATCGAAAAATGACGAAAAACAAAAAATATATAAAGACACTGATATTTCGCCCTTGTGGCTTCTTCAGAGTGAACATTTAAAACATTCATATTTGAAGCAGAGATGGCGAACGTGCGGATAACATTCTTTGCACCACCGATCACAAGTTGTTGCTACCATAAATAACAATAATCCAATTTTAACACTTTACCCTAAGTACTAATCCTAAATACATCTAAGTCAATGACACCTAAAATAAAAAGGCATGATTTACGATCACGATCTTCTCCCCAGACTGGCAGCATAGGTATACAGAAATAAAATGACGCATGTTGGCCTAAATAAGAACACACACGATCCCTACACAAATACACATTTGACACCGGTACCGAAATTTAGTAATTACAAGTAATTGGGTCCTACACCTCGTACTCAAATGTATCAACACATCACACCGAATACATTACACACGTGTAACATGTACATACACAATACACATCGATCGATGGCTGACAAACCGTACTCGTTCAGTGGAGCAGTGGCCACGTGTCGATCTGACCGTTCAGAGAGGGCTGCCTATCCCGGATAGCCTGAGCCTCGGCTATTTTCCGGTCAGCTGCGTCTTTGCATCTGCGAAGAATGGTGACAGATAGCCGAGGCTCTGACTCATTCGGATGGCTCTCCCTCATATGTTCTCCAAAGGGAGTCTGCCTCGTACGATTGGTGCCGTCTCTAAAATGTTCATCGAACCTGTATCTGACACAGCGCTTTCTTTCTCCAATGTATGTCTGAGGAGGCCCGTCGGCAGCTGCGCACATCATACATGTGATCTGATAGACGACATTTTTCGTTGTGCATCGCCCATGTAGTCCATTGTTACACGTACGGCAGAACTGCTTCCCTGCGCGACAGGGTGGGGGCTCTAAAGCCGAATGTACCAGGCGTTTGGCGAGGGTGTTGCCATTTTTGAGAAAGGCTCTAACCACTAATGATGACACCGAGCTCTGGTATGATGCAATTGACAGCGGGATCACTGTATGTCCGCCCCTGGCTGCTCCTGAACAGCCAATCCACTCAGGTGAGCCGCCACTTTCTATGGCGTCCGAGTGCCGCAGGAATGATTCGGTGCACAAACTGTTTAACATGACCGGTGTAGAACTGGAGCCGCACCTGGCTGCAGTGTTAGAAAAGGGCCCGAAATTTGCGATCACCCAACGAATCACCAAGCAAACTCTCAATGATGTAGAGGTGGGTGTTGAGAGGGCGATGTATGCTCTCCGCTGGAAAGTGGACATTGATCGGAGGCGGGCCAGCGCTCCTCATGTCGGTAGTGATCGTCCTCTAAGGCCTCACTTCGCTGATAATGATGCTTCCGTTCCACGCCTTGCCCCTATAGAGACAGAGCGAGCTATGGCCAAACTGAAACGTAAAGTCATGGGCTTATATCGTAACCACCGACTCCCAGCAGTTAATGTAACGCCTGAAGAAGAAGAAGCTGTTAGTAACTTAGCCAGCGACCGCAGCATCATTGTCAAACCGTCAGACAAATGCAAAGGCCTCGTTTTGATGAACAAAGACACTTACATGGCAAAGGCGAGGGATATACTTGATCAGTACGAACAGGTACCTAGTAACCCTACTCCTAGATTAGAAGCCTCAACCAAAAGAACTATTAAATCGGTTATGGACAACAAGGTAGACCAGTCACTTATGCAAGCCCTCCTGCCACAGGGGTCGCGCACTGCGGAATTCTACGGTCTCCCTAAGAATCACAAACCATCCGTCCCGCTCCGCCCCATCGTGTCAGCGTGTGGGGACCCCCTTGACAAGGTTACGTGGTTCTTAGATCAGATCATCTCTCAACTACTACAATACGTACCTGCCCATCTGCCAAACACCGACACGTATCTTCAGCGGCTGAGCCAAACGTATCCGAACGGCTTTCCCCCAGGTACGATCGTCTTCAGCCTAGATGTAACTAACCTATATGGGAATATACCTGTAGACGAGGCTGTACAAACGGTGATGAATCTGTTACAGGAACACAGAGAGACCATCAATTTATTTGACCTGTCTTGGACAGACGTAGAGCCTCTTCTAAGGCACTGTCTCACCAACAGCTACCTAAGATTCGGGCAATCATTTTACAAACAAACCCTCGGGTTACCCATGGGAAACCGTATAGCCCCGTCCACCGCTATCATCTTCATGGGAGCGCTGGAAGACATTTATTTGTCTGCAAACCGCGCTCAACCAGAACTGTACCTGCGCTACATCGATGACTGTTTCTGTGTCTGGTCACATGGTTCGGAGGAGCTCTCAGCTTACTTCGAATATGTCAACTCGGTTCACCCCACGATCAAATTCACCATCGAACGTTCCGACACAGCCAGTCCTCGGGGACAAATAGCATTTTTAGACACGCAGATCAGCGTGCACCAGAGCGGGCACTACAAAACGCAGCTTCATATCAAACCTGAAGCCGCATCCATCATCCTTCCTTTTGACTCGGCCCAGCCGTTCAAAACTAAAAAGTCGGTCGCTAAGTCCCAATTTCTACGAGCCCTGAAGGTTTCGTCAGACCCACAGAGCGCTAAGCGCAGCACTGACATGATATTTGACTTGTTCGTATCCAACGGCTACCCTCCACGCTGGCTGCACGGGATAGCGCGTCAGGCTCTGAAACAATACAACAGACAAAAGTATCCGACAGCTAACCGCACAAGTGACCGTAGTCACACAGGAGCCCATCCCAAACGTAGGGATAGGATATATGTGTCACTGCCTTTCATCAGTGACAGCCTGACCCGGAAAGTAGATGCGGCCCTGAAATCTGTTAATCCCAGCTTAACAGCATCGTGGAAAAATGGCAACACCCTCGCCAAACGCCTGGTACATTCGGCTTTAGAGCCCCCACCCTGTCGCGCAGGGAAGCAGTTCTGCCGTACGTGTAACAATGGACTACATGGGCGATGCACAACGAAAAATGTCGTCTATCAGATCACATGTATGATGTGCGCAGCTGCCGACGGGCCTCCTCAGACATACATTGGAGAAACAAAGCGCTGTGTCAGATACAGGTTCGATGAACATTTTAGAGACGGCACCAATCGTACGAGGCAGACTCCCTTTGGAGAACATATGAGGGAGAGCCATCCGAATGAGTCAGAGCCTCGGCTATCTGTCACCATTCTTCGCACTTCGCAGATGCAAAGACGCAGCTGACCGGAAAATAGCCGAGGCTCAGGCTATCCGGGATAGGCAGCCCTCTCTGAACGGTCAGATCGACACGTGGCCACTGCTCCACTGAACGAGTACGGTTTGTCAGCCATCGATCGATGTGTATTGTGTATGTACATGTTACACGTGTGTAATGTATTCGGTGTGATGTGTTGATACATTTGAGTACGAGGTGTAGGACCCAATTACTTGTAATTACTAAATTTCGGTACCGGTGTCAAATGTGTATTTGTGTAGGGATCGTGTGTGTTCTTATTTAGGCCAACATGCGTCATTTTATTTCTGTATACCTATGCTGCCAGTCTGGGGAGAAGATCGTGATCGTAAATCATGCCTTTTTATTTTAGGTGTCATTGACTTAGATGTATTTAGGATTAGTACTTAGGGTAAAGTGTTAAAATTGGATTATTGTTATTTATGGTAGCAACAACTTGTGATCGGTGGTGCAAAGAATGTTATCCGCACGTTCGCCATCTCTGCTTCAAATATGAATGTTTTAAATGTTCACTCTGAAGAAGCCACAAGGGCGAAATATCAGTGTCTTTATATATTTTTTGTTTTTCGTCATTTTTCGATTAAGTATGAGCAAAGGCTATTTCATCATCACTAAAAGCATGTGAATTTAACCTGTACCGTTGAATATTAGCCCGCGCCCCGCTGGGCTATTCAGCCATACGTGCCCTGCTGGGGGGGGGGGGCAGATTCTGCCCCCCCCCCCTGTCTAACTTCCAAACCGATGGTCGTAGAAACACGCGGAAAACGGCAATCGAAAGCTCTCAACAAGTCGGATCTAAAGAGTCCAATTTTTTTGCTTAACCCTCGCGGGCCCGGGGGGGCGTTTTTCGCCCCCCCCTGGCGAATATTTGCGATAGCTCCCGAACGCTTAGGGATAGGAAGGCGAAACTTTCAGTACCTTTTCTCCCATCAATTTGACATCTTCTGAAGTAAAAAATTTGGACCTAGCCCCCTTGATGACGTCACAAGGTCCATTTTTCTAGACCCCTGCACGGCAAACTTCGGCGTCACAGACGCAAACTTCAAATAGCTGCTAAAAATAAAGTTTTAGAGATAAAGACGAATTACGAGCACGGTTGTGTAGCGTTTGACCTAGAGAAAAATAGAAAAATAGTTTTGGTGACCTGAGGTCAGAGGTCAGGTCAACGACCCCGAAATGTGGTTTTAGTTTTTCGCAAATAACTTCGACAAAAAATAGTCCTAGAGCTACGGCAGTGGTAACATCGCATTCGCCTTGTCAAGCCGCGTCGAATGATATATATTTTGTTCGGAAAAGGTCAAATTTTATGTTGACCTCATGTGACCTCGAATGACCTCTGGTTGACCTTGACACATGAAAGGTCGTTTATGATGGATTTGTACCCGCTGATCACGAATCTGGCATCTATTTTCCTCTAAGCCTTCATTTAGAGCTTCCGGATTGCAAAATTGTCTTATTTATTATTACTAACTTGAATCAGTGAAATAGCCTCTAGCAGGGATACTCTTCTGTGACCTTGACCTTTGAGCAGCCTTGTATCGTAAGATGAACCACAAATAGGGAACTGATAAGCCTCAAAACATTTCAAAACATCTTGGAAGTTAGCACGCAAGATATGCGAAAAAGTGCAAAGTTTGAGGTCAATTTTGAGCGTGACCTTGACCTTGACCTTTCACTTTGAGCACATTTTCAGAATCCTCAGATTCTCTTCTTTCGTTTGACAGCCAATTTTGCCGGTTTGATGCAGCCTGCCGTCCTCTAGAAGGCTTACTTTGAGATCACTACACATGTGGCGGTTTTTGCCTTTGACCTTGACCTCTGACCTTGAAAATTGACCTGAGGTCAAAAATTTTAGGTGCATTAGAATCGTCTCGTAAGGACCTTTCGTTTGGTATCGCTTTTGTTTCCGTAGCTCCCTTATTTATGGAGTTAGACAGGGGGGGGGGCGAAAAACGCCCCCCCCGGGCTGCGGTGGTTGGGATTACCCCCCGGGCCCGGCCGGGTTAAGTAGGTCAGAGGTCAGGTCAAGGTCAGGTCAAGGGTACAAAATGCAAGTTTCTACAGTATCGGCCTTGCACCGTAGTTGCCGAAGAATGGACTGAGACTGATTGCCCAAAACGTGTTCTTAGACTACCAAGACAATATTCGTTGCATACAATGTCATTCAAAGGTCAAGGTCAAGGTCAGGTCAGGTCAGGTCAGGTCACCAAAAACAAAATATAGAAAAGGGCATGTGCGACACATGTTTTATGGGTCATTTTACTCATAGATTTCAATAGGCACACTCAATAAGTGATATGGACCACCTCTGGATGAATTTCAGGTCGAGGTCAGGTCAAGGTCAGGTCATGTGAGGTCAAATTTTGAAGCTGGTTGTTAAGGCCCAAAAAGGTGTCTATCTGATGTAGTTTTTCACGGCAAATCGAATGGTGCTTTTTTGTTTCCGTACGAGGTCTAGAACTTCCAAAAAAATCATTTTTCAAAAGTTTTGTGTGTCGTGACGTCATAAAATTTTGAATAACTCCCACATTTTTGAACCGATTCTTCTAAAAATTGGTATGTAGGTGCATATAGACTACTTCTCTGACATATATTCCGTTTTTTTATACACTCAAAATTTTGGATTTTATAATTATTTTCCAAAAAAAGTCAGTTTTTTGAAAGAAAAAAATTGGGCTAAAATCCAAAATTTTCTAAAAACCGAGATAGCCATTTGATAGACAAAGTAGAATCACGTATAACCTTTTTTGTTACGTCTTGATGCCTTTAAAAATGAAGATGTTGGCGGCGTTTGAAATTTTGCCGTTTTTGAGGCGAAAATGGCGAACATGACGTCACAAAAACGTCAACTTCTCAAAAAATTTCCGACGGATTTCGCTCAAAATTACAGGGAATGTGTCAAATTGATGTATGATAAGGTACTGAAAGTTTGACGTCGCTGGCGTAACGCGTTTAGAAGTTATTGGTGAAAAGCGGGAGGGGGCAGATTCTGCCCCTCCCCAGCGGGGCGCGGGTTAGACAACCCGCCAGATCGTTGTAAATATTGACGTCAGCCACACCACGCTATCGCTTTTTTATTTCTTCGCGCAGGGGTATCAGTGTCGGCAGCGCGCTACTTTCCAAAGGACTGGGGACGTCCCAGCCCTTGCAAGTTACAGGTGTAAAATAAGCTTCATTAATCCTCTTCGAATATCCAATGATTAGTTTCAAAATCAGTTGAAAATACGTCCTTTCTAAAAAAAATATCGAATTGTCATTTAAACCTATATAGAGCATGGTGGAGCTAGCGCGTCGCGGAAAAAACGAGCGTGTGCGCCGTTACGAGACGCAGAGATTGGTACCCAATTTTAAGGTCCTAGGTCAACCGGTGACCTCTGAGGTCAGGTCAAGTGCCCCAGGGTACGGTTCAGTTTTTGGTGAATAACTTCGCAAAAAACGGCCGCAGAGCGCCGATTTTGGCAGCATCGTGTTCGCCTCGCTCAGGCGCGTCGAATGATATACTTTTTGTCCGGTTCAGGTCAACTTGGGGTGTTGACCTCAGGTCAAGGTCAGGTCAGCACCCCCAGGTCACGAAGTTGGTCGAAAGAGGTCATGTCGCATATCATTCGATTCGTCAGGCCTTCCTGAGTCCATTGGTGCCTTTCCCGACTCGCTAGCTCAATTTGATCAAGAGTTATTGACGAAAAACTAATTTGACCCTGATGACGTCATAAATGACGTCACGCAAGGTCAGCATTGCAAAAGTGACGCATCTAACCTTGCAAGGAGTGCATCAAATCACGATTCTGTGTGCTTGAGATAGTTGGAGATCGTTCCCGGCGCCAGAATAGCAGTTTGAATTTTTCCCCATTGACTTATAATGGTGAGGTCACGAAAATGACCTGACCTCATATGACCTTTAGGAAAAATCCGAGATATACAAGTTGTGGGACTCATAATGGATACTAGATCCTGCAAGTTTCATTTCCCTGTGACATCTCCTCTGGCAGTGAGGGCGTTGCGAAGTTGCGACATCTGAAGACCGTGCAGAGGTTCACTTATGACGTCATAGGTCAGTGACCTGACCTGACCCAAAAATGCGGTTGGTGTCAAAAGATCCGGCTTGGATCAAAGGTCAGGTATGCCAAGTTTCAGCTCTCTATCGCCAGCGTGTTCGGAGCTATCGCGAAAAAACCCTATGGGGGGGCGGCACCCGCCCCCCCCCCCTCGGCCGGCGAGGGTTAACCTATTCTATTCAAGTAAAAATGTGTTTGATGTCTTTTCCACTCATAATCGAAATTTTAATCCTGAAATGACTCTCGCTTTGTCAGAACTGACAACTTTGTCACATGTCCGTATATTGTGAAAAAGTAAACACTGGGAAGAATTACAAAATATATTTGCAATACATATCGCATGAGTCATGACACATGTGCGACTCACGTTGACCTCAAAACCCACATACCGAAGACCACCGGTATGTGCGATGGTATTTCATTTATAATTACGGACATATTTTTTGTAAAAGTTTTACCCCCACCTAAAATCTTTTGTACCACGTAAAAGTCAACGTAAGACACAAACGAATAGAAAACAAATATTGCACAACGTTTAGCTCAGCTTGCCTTTCAATTATATCCACCGCCATACCCGCCCCCATGTCCCCCACCATACCCGCCCCCATGTCCCCCACCATACCCGCCCCCATGACCCCCACCATACCCGTCATGGCCCCCACCATACCCGCCTCCATACCCACCGCCATATTTGCTGCCGTGGTGGTCGCCCTTATTGTACTTGTCGCTGTGGTACTTGCCGTGGTTGCCCTTGTACGCGTTGTGGTCGTCATGGCCGTACTTGCCCTTACTGCCCCCGTACTTGTCATAGTCGTGGCCCTTCTTGTAGTAGCCGTCATGGCCCTTCTTATCGTCGTAGTGACCCTTCTTGTAGTGCCCGCCGTGGTACTTTTTGCCGTCACTACCACCGTAGTATCCGTGATGGTCGCTGTACTTGTTGTGGTAACCGTCGTCGTGATAGTTATCGTAGTACTTTTTGTTAGCCTTGTAATCCTCCTTGTGGTGGACGTTCTTGTAGCCGTTGTTTTTGTGTCCCTTGTCGTAGTAGCCCTTGTTGCCGTACTTGTGGCCCTTGTTGCCGTGGTACTTGTCGTGGTTGTCTCCGTAGTAATTCTGACCGCCCTTGTAGCCGTGGTGGCTGTCGCCGTGGTCGCCGTAGTAGCCCTTCTTGTTGCCGCTGCCGTGCGCACCGTACTTGTTGCCGTGGTGGCCGTGGCCGGAGTCGTAGTACTTGCCGCCCTTGTAGCCCTTTTTGCCGTAGTGGCCGGCCCCGTGGCCGTGGTCGCTGTGGTACTTGCTGCCGTACTTGTCGTTGTACTTGTCGTTGTAGCCGGTTGCCGCCGGAGTCAGGTCAAAGGTCACGACCTGTCCATGGTTGTCCGGTGACCTCCGGGTCCGGCTCGGTGTCAGTGGGTGGATGGGACTCTGGTAACTGTCCCCTCGTGGCCTGTCATCTGACAGTGAGCCCTGGACGGTCCCCTGACCGGGGCTGGCTGCTCCGTACAGCTGTGAGGAGCCGGCCCCGCAGACGGCCAGCAGGGTGGCTGCGGCGGCGGTCAGCAGGGCGACCCGTGTCAGCGCCATGGGGCCGAGGGCACTGATATGAGGAGAGCAGTCAGTTCTCCCGTCCTGTCGGGACACTATTGTGAGAAGGGCACGGAAAGCACTGCACTCCTGGCCGGGCACTGCAGCCACTGTCCAGTGGACACGAATGGTGCCTGCTGTCGGGCACGGCCTGCTTTTGTAGCGGTCACTCGACTCTGGGTAACCCGTCCACGATCTATCAGTGGCCGGCCGAAAACCGTGCGCTTACCGAACTCCGCGGAAAATCGGCCGGCGTGACCGTATGTGGCTCTGGGGTCGACTCACGGTCTCGGTGTCTTTCGTCTTATCCTGCTCGTGTTATCGAGTTTGCTGGGTCAGTGTATATTGTGAAAGGCAGCGGGCCTCAGCATCGTTGGCCAATGCTACTCAGTCTCTGATACCTACTAACCCAATGAACATCAGTAGTATAAAGTCAACCAATGAACATTGTTCACAGTTGAATACTTCTTTCCGGTGATTTTATCAATAGCGAACCCTTATGTTATAAAGTTTACTTCTTCTTTACTTGGCGAGCGACCTCTTGAGTGCGCGAGTATGGACATCCGGTAACGAAGCTTTTATCAGTAAATAGTAAGTAAGCTATATAACCACATACCACATAGTGTTAGTACCACATAGTGTTTTGCAGCGCATACTCGTAGATGGATCAACGTATCTGTGAGCTGAGCTGATGACTTCCTGTAAATTATTTCCTATGATATTGCTCAAACGATATAAGCTAGGGGAGAGTGGGGTAATTTGGCCGCTTTTTTTAGAAAACGATATAACTTAAAATTGACGACACATTTCTGCATTTTCTCAACGCTGGCAGGTGTCGCATTCATTTTACTTTACTGGACAGTGAACTTGAAATGATAGAGTAATTACTTATATTGAAATTGTGCGTATTACAAAGGTCTGCAAGGCGGCCAAATTGCCCCACTAGCAGGGTTATTTGGCCGGGGTGTGGGGCAATTTGGCCGGTGTTAGTTTGCGGTCGGAATTTTCTGTTATATTGCGAGTCAGCTTCAGATTCAGCAATGACGTGTGTCCTATGACGCATTTGCCGCATTTTGGAGGTTGGCTCAGGGGTCACAGGGGTCAAAATAGCCAAATTAGCGGCTCTAGATGCGATCACAGTTTTTTACCAATAACTTTTGAAGTAATCAAGCTGGGCCAAAACTTTGAGTACCATCGTAATTCTCTCGTCAGTCCGCATCGAAAGATATATGTGTTGACCTTGAGAAGTCAAGGTCAAAGGTTGTCCTCAGGTCACGTTGCATCAGGTCGCTTAGCCTCAAGGTCACGTGATTTCAAGGTCATCATGCATATCATTCGATGCGCCTGGGCGAGCTGAACAGAATGAGACCATTTGTGCGGCTGTACCATTTTTATGTAAGGATTTATTAGCAAAAAAACGTTTGGTAACCTTTGATGACGTCACATGCTCTTACAGTTGACCAATCGGAAGTAAGGCATCAAAGTAGACAAAGTTGGTCATGAATCATGTCATTTATGGTACAATTGACCATGAAAACTCGGCCGTCCCAGCATAGTGACCATGAGCGCACCGGCCAAGTTGCCCCGCTAGTCCCGGCCAAATTACCCCATATTGCCATTCTGAAAATTTATGTCTATAAAGTCATCACGGCTTTACGGAATTAGATAAAACTTGGAACCGCTGAACACCCCCAAGAATGGCGCTATAATGTCTGAATTCGTTTTTAGCCCAAATACTACATGTTATACAACTTTGTAAACAGAAGTAAAAGTTACCATTTTCTAATGAAATTAACGTTTTATTAATTTTGAATAAAACTACGAGGGGCAAAGTTTTGACATTTGTCCTCCAGTTATTTCTACCCATGACAAATGAATAGAGACTAGAGTTATTTCACTCACTTTTATAAGACATCGTTCAGGTGGGGACGGCCAATTTACACCACCGGCCAAATTACCCCACTCTCCCCTACTCCGTTTGAGCATCGTTGAAAATATAGGTAGGTATGCCTATGGAAATGGGCTAAAGGAAATACATAGGAATGAAAAACGTGGTCCTGTCGGTTTGGCAAGGCGCACGCTTCCAATGTTGTTCATGATACGTTGCGAAAATGCAGTGCAATTGGATTGTAAAATAGAATAGTTATATTACATTCAAGTGTAGTGTGTGTTGTAAGAAAACCTTTTTATTTGAGTTTATAGACGATATTTTGCGCACACACATGTTTCTGCACATGTGTTCTCCCTATCCTTTAAGCAAAAGGTGTGAGTGGGGTTCAATCCCTAATAAAAAAAATTCTGGTCGTTCTAACGAATTTGTGAATAATCCCACGCGTGTAAATTTCGATTCACGATCGCTCCTCGTGCACGTCTTTCGCCATGGCCCATGGATTTCAGGCGGCGGGTTTCAGCGCAACGCCACTGACCTGGCAGTTTGACCGGCAGTCGACGGCTCTATCGTGCAGCCGGGTTACCCAGAGTCGAGTGGCCGGTACAAAAGGTGGCCGTGACTGACAGCAAGCACCATTCGTGTCAACTGGATAGTGGCTGCAGTGTCCGGCCAGGAGAGCAGTGTTAGACTGTGATATCCTCACAGCGGTGCCCTCGGCCCCATGGCGCTGACACGGATCGCCCTGCTGACCGCCGCCGCGGCCACCCTGCTGGCCGTCTGCGGGGCCGGCTCCTCACAGCTGTACGGAGCAGCCAGCCCCGGTCAGGGCACCGTCCAGGGCTCACTATTAGAGGATAGGCCACGAGGGGACAGTCACCAGAGTCCCGGCCACCCGCTGGCACCGGCTCGGACCCGGAGGTCACCGGACGACCACGGACAGGGCGTGACCTTTGACCTGACCCCGGCGGCCACCGGCTACAACGACAAGTACAACGACAAGTACGGCAGCAAGTACCACAGCGACCACGGCCACGGGGCCGGCCACTACGGCAAAAAGGGCTACAAGGGCGGCAAGTACTACGACTCCGGCCACGGCCACCACGGCAACAAGTACGGCGCCCACGGCAGCGGCAACAAGAAGGGGTACTACGGCGACCACGGCAACAGCCATAACGGCTACAAGGGCGGTCAGAAGTACTACGGAGACAACCACGACAAGTACCACGGCAACAAGGGCCACAAGTACGGCAACAAGGGCTACTACGACAAGGGACACAAGAACAACGGCTACAAGAACATTCACCACAAGGAGGATTATAATGCCAACAAAAAGTTCTACGATAACTATCACGACGACGGCTACCACAACAAGTACAGCGACCATCACGGATACTACGGTGGTAGTGACGGCAAAAAGTACCACGGCGGACACTACAAAAAGGGTCACTACGACGATAAGAAGGGCCATGACGGCTACTACAAGAAGGGCCACGACTATGACAAGTATGGCGGCAGCAAGGGCAAGTACGGTCATGATAGTCATGATGGGTACAAGGGCAACCACGGCAAGTACCACAGCGACAAGTACGAGAAGGGCGACCATCACGGCAGTAAATACGGCGGTGGGTATGGAGGCGGGTATGGTGGGGGACACGGGGGCGGGTATGGTGGGGGACACGGCGGGTATGGTGGGGGACACGGCGGGTATGGTGGGGGACACGGCGGGTATGGTGGGGGACACGGCGGGTATGGTGGGGGAAATGGAGGGTATGGTGGGGGTCATGGGGGCTATGGAGGTGGCTATCACTGATCAGATGTGTTATTAACTATGAACCAATTGTGCAATTCGTGATGCCCTTTTTCCGCTGTCGATTTGCTTTGCAGCTTTACTGCCTTCGCACTGTTGTTAAGCATGTGTTATTTACCTTTTCGTATGCTTCTTGTTCTCATGCATTGTGCTTCAATCTGTAACCTGTTGTTGGATATATGACGGTCTGCTTTCCTCCAGCAGGCCAGAACTTCAATACACATTATAACAGTGATGTGAAACTGACCAACCTCTTTTGCTGGGTAGTTGCGACAGGAAATTGTTACATCCATCAGAAATTTTAATAGAAAATTTAATGGGGAAATATTTATTCAAATTTCAATTTGTTCAGATTTAGTATATAAAACATGATTCTCGGGCACGATCAAAGTCTAACTAAACAAAACCTTGGAATTCCTGTCAAGAATGTTCAATGTGCATGCCTTTTCTTGAAAGGAATGATTATCTCTGGATACTTCTCGAATTAGAACTTTTCGGGTTTCATTGCTGATCTCTAATAGTCGGAGGAAAATCGATATCCGGGAGCGAAACAGTCGGGCGGAGGTCATATAACCTCACATCATAACAATACTAAAATCGCCTTCATTTCCACCCTACTCCATTCGCATTCTATCCCCACTCCATCGCCACTTCATCACCACTTTATGCCTTCTCCATTCCCAATTTACTCCCGCTTGATCTCTGCCTAAATGCGGCACCTCTGCAGATGCTGACTTGTTCTCCTTGGTGTGACATGGCGTGACATTCGAGACTGACAGCAGTGTAGCCGTGTGAAATTCAGTGAAAACTGGAGGCTTTTCCGGCATTCGCGCCCCTGTAGCAATGCTGGCTGAACAAATTTGCTAGTTTCTCTCGATGGAGAATCAACACGCACAGCGTGAGCTGTCACGCCATGCCATGCAAGACATGACTTATGAACGGAGAGTAGTAGAAACGCATGTCGAGAGAACCGGACGTATAACTTATAAGTAGAAGACAGAGAATAGGTACCGGTTTTTCATCAATGACTCAAAACCTAAGTCATAAAAAATATTTATTAACCCGCGCCCCGTTTGGGGAGGGCCGAAACGGCCCTCTTCTCCTTTTCAGTCGATATGTTCCAAAGTATAGCAGATATCGTCACAGAACTTTCAGGAGCCCACTGAGCATCATTTTTACACCTTGTGACCAAAAACAAATTCCAGAGCCCATGATAGGTTGACCGCAAATGACGTCAGAAAGACGTCATATTCTGCCATTTTTGACCCAAAAAATATTTGGTGCTAAGAAGTATCTCGCCTACAGTTTTGGAGAAAGAAAAAAAAACTTTGAAATGAAGAGGTGTAAAATTGTTGGCTAGTTACAAAAATGTCTCGGATGTTTATAATTTTCAGTGGTTGACTCCCAAAACTAAAAAAGTGATTTTTTATATAATACCCCTGAAATACCAAAAATATTTTGCTATTAACATTCAAAATTTGAGCTCGACGCTCCATTTTTTGCAGACTTATGGCGACAAACTAGGTACTCCAAATTTATAATTTGAATTTTTAAATTCAGTATTTAGCCGTTATAGACCACGCAGATTAAAACGAAGATCACCATTGGATTCCCCGTGACGAGCTGCATCGAACTGATACCCATTTTATGCAAAAATATCAAGTTTAAAATTTGACATAATTTGACCTGACCTTAAACCTGACCTTGACCAGAACATAACCTCAACTGAACCCGTCCCAAAGGCTGCCTGCCTGACCCACATAATTGCATTTGTGATGTAAAATGGACCATAAAACATGCATCACATGGTATTTTCATATTTTGACCCTCAGTGACCTGACATTCTGTGACCTGACCTGGTATCAATCAGTGGCCTCAAATAGCAAAATATGTGTTTTATGGACAATGCCCCATCGATGCTTTTCAATGACATGCATTTTACTCGATTTTGCAACGGATTTCTTGAAATGCCTGTAAACGGTGAAAATTCGACATTTGACCTGACCTGTGGGCTGTGACGTTATCGGTTCGACCGAGGCCGATGAAATTGGGTCACAACGTAGTTACCTGTTGGGGCTATCCAATGCCGTTTGCCGCTTGTCGCTATGTTGCGTGGTTCTCGAGATCTTGGGGGAGGGTCAAAATGCCCCCCATCAGACCGCGTTGCTCGGCAGACCCCATCAGAAAGGTGGATCAGAAAGCATATTTTTTAAAATTTCATCCCTAAATATCATGCATATAAAGGCCGCTGTTGAATATCCATGACAGGTTGGACAATGATATAAAAAACAACCAATTAGTACAAATAGCATACCTATGTTGAATACATTTGCTTCATAGAAGCCAACATACCTCATAGCAAAATACATCATCATGACATATAGACGCGCCTGATGAGACGGCAACCGCTAAAACCGGTAGTAATATCACGAGTAGAAGAACCAAATAAAAAAGTGTCGATCGTTTGTCATTCAAAAGTCATCTTCTGTGTTGTTACGGAACAGGAGCCGGATATTAATCGAGGTGCCCCATGAGCTCTGAGATTGTTTGCGCAGGTGGCGAAGGAAATAAGCCCACTGTTCGTTGACACAGATGATAGATTACACCGATAAACAATGAAACATTGGTGGAGGGGTACTAGCCCGGTGAGTGTGAAAGAAAGTGAAGAAAGGCAAATGCATAGAGGAGAGAGGGAGAGAGAGAGAGAGAGAGAGAGAGAGAGAGAGAGAGAGAGAGAGAGAGAGAGAGAGAGAGAGATCACAGCCAGCATGAGATTAAATGACAAACAATTTACAAACAGCAGATGTGGGACGCCTTTTATCGTCACTGGTCAGGTGAGCGGGCCCGCTGAGAGTGTCTTGTGCTCGTCATCGCTGTTTTCATCTCGTCACGGCTGAGTGCGCGGCCACTTGTGCGTGTGCGACGACGAAAATAATTGAAGAGAAACCGCCAAGTGCCCGTGTCAGAGGGATCCACTTACATGGCAAACTACGCACATGTCGTCATATAACACAGTTACAGCGCCAAAAAATATCACAAATCCTGCACCTGTGATTTCCCAAGGGAGATTTCAACCCTCGGCGATTCAACCCTCGGAGATTTGATCGGACCCTTATAACTGTTTGGCCCTTGTCCCTTGATCTAGCCAGAGCTTCGCGAAAAATGAACGTGTTTCCCGCGAGAAGAGGAGACCCATGATACCCAATTTTAAGGTCTAGAGTCATTGGTTGACCTTCTGGTCAGGCCAGTGACTCAAATGTCGGGAAAGGGAAAAAGGCATGCTGGAACTTCTTAAAAGTGATGATTTTATTGTTTTTTTTCAGAGGTCCGATTATTTATCACACCTATTTACTATAGCAAGTCGAATGGTTGACAAAATGTCAGATACGTCGACGCGCAACCGAAAGGCTGTTCAATGAGCCATCGAATGCTTCTTAGCGCCCAATGCGCTATTTTTGTTCATGAGCTACGTAGTCAGATATTGCATTAGTCGAGAAATTCCAAGACTTGCCGTTTGGATCCATTGTTTGCTCCGGTAAATACTCATGTCACTGAAGGTTATCGAAGTCATGTCTTGCAATTTCTCGATTCGAGCATTCGATGGCTCATTGAGCAGACTTTCGAGTTCGGTTACTGTGTCGACATAGTTGACCTTACCTACGCCAACTGCATATGATTCGCAATAGTAAATAGTTTTAATCAATTATTGATTTTTCCAAATACTGTTTTTTACTACAGAAACAAAAAATGTCTCTAAAACTGTTGTGATAAAAATTGCCAAATTGCTATCAAGGGTTCACGTCGAAAAACTGTCAAGTGTTAATTTCAACAAAATCGATAGGTACATCCCTATATACGGCCTTGGGTACATCAATACTTGCAATACGATCTTCGGATATTCATCGGCAATATTCGTCGATAAAGATTCGTTCGTCACTTGTGAAATGACATATATTGTGCAGAGGATGCAAACACGACAAATAAACCATTCTTCTAACTTTTGAGTCTCAATTCAAGGCAGGCATGCTGAAGTTAGACAGCAAAAATAATGTCTGCTTTTGAGGAAGGGAACAAAAACTGCGACTTGCGCGAACACCCAAATTAGAGGCATGACTTGTTGCTGGGAACTGAGAAGTTGCCACGTACGACATAACACAGCACGTCTATCTACTCATGACTCGGGCCCGCCGGTCATCCATGGTGCCTTCGAAAGCACAAGCACAATGACGTCGCGACATTTCAGTTCACAATAATGCTCACACGCAGTGCCTTCGGTTGCCCACAGTCTTCACTGAGCGCACGTCGAAAATGACCCTAATTTTGCAAACATCGTCAATTCCGAACCAAGACAAGGGCGTTACGAGGCCCTGATCCACTGCCAGCTTTAGTTGACCTCGATTTGACAGCCTTGCACTGCGGGCTTCACCGGCCAAAAGACGATCCCTCCCCCTGACTGACCCTGCCGGCTTCTGCAGTGGGCCAGCACTCGTCTAACCAAGCTCGCGAGAATGCTACACCGATTAGCACTGACTATTCAAACACAAACACGGCTGCCAGACCAGGACTGCTCTTCAGATCACGGTCACCACCGTACACGGCTGCTCACACCCAGCAAGGTCCATAACTCCCGGCCAAGCGCGCAGCATCACTAAACCCTCACTGACTCGGTGTGGTGCTGCGGACAACACAAATCGGTAACAAGCTACTGTGACTTCACACCCGGTCCATCCCACCTCCACCGCACACATCAGCCGTTATCCACATGGTCGTCTGAGTGATCACTGTTATCATCTTCATCGTCTTCTTCCTCCTCCTCCTCTTCCTCTGCACTGTGTCCGACGAGGGGAGGCTGCAGCATAACGGCCACGGTGGCCAGGTCGGAGGGGTCCACCAGGTCCAGCGGCCGCTCACCGTCCTCGGTCAGCAAAGTCGGGTCGGCGCCGCTCTCCAGCAGGTACCTGGCGGCGGGGGTGCGGGGTTTGTGGGTAGCACATGTGAGAGGAGACACCAGGTACAGGTCACGGTGAAGTGGGCTGGACGTGATTGTCATTTAGCATCAGTTGCTGAAGCTCAGCGAACTACGAACAGGCAATGACTTTTATAGCCGGTTTATAGCCGGTTTATTTATGTTCATTTATAGCCGGTTTATTAACATTTCTATGGTGTAACACAGAAACTAGCGATATAAAAATCCACATCGACATTTGAAGAATATGATTCATGAGTAGGGAATTGGGGAGAGCTCACAAGTTCGATACAAGGCCAGCCGGCACCCCTTGTCCCTTGTGCACCGACAGCGCCCCCTGGTCCAAGGTGCGCCGACAGCGCCGACTATCACCCTGGCGGCGGCTGAGTAAAGCTCTAGTCACGTACCTGGCCACGTGGTGGTGCCCCATGGAGCAGGCGGCGTGCAGAGGCGTCCAAGAGTCGGTGTCTCGACAGTTGAGGTCTGCTCCGAACCGGGTGAGGATCCTGACCACGGGCAGGTTGCCGTCCAGCGCCGCCTGGTGCAGCGCCGTCAGACCTGGAGGAGGGGAGCATTATTGTCACCATTAGTCACCATAGGTCGCGAGGTCGGCAATGACAGTCGCAGCAGTCAGCACCCATCGGCCATAAGCAATGTTGTCAGCTGACCACCTATTCGTCTGTCTGGTTAAAAGAGCAAGTTTTCTAATCCACTACAAAGCTGAGTGACCGACACATCTACCAGCAAAACCTGATCACTTGACGTTACAGGCTACAGCTACCTTTGCGCCTATTTTACTTCGAAACATCAGCCAACCGGCCACTTTGTGGGCTCAGAACCGTCTTCAGCTCCCATTCACACCTCCTACACCTGGCAGCCACCGGACACGTTCTGCTCCGTGCAATAACATACACGTCTGTGAACCCGTATCACACAGCTCGACAACAACAATTGTTTGATGGTGCCTCACTCTATTTGTATTTTATGTAATTGACGGAACGCATAGTAATTTTATCTCGCGCAAAAACACGCTGATGGAAAATTTGATGTGCAGATTTGGGGAGAATAAAGACAGTCGGTTTTTGGAGAAAGTTAACCGTCTTTTATATTCTATTTATATTTTATATTACAAGCTATTTCGGCATTTTTTCCTTGTATATACGGGTGGTAAAATGGCTCCAAAGAAACGTAAAGCTAACGATGACGAGTATATCGATGCGATCGATGATTATTCCGGCAAGGAAGACGTCGTACGGTGGCTGAACCGAACTGAAATACTGTGCGAGCTGCAGGGCAGTGATATTATGAGGATCCTGCCTCTGAAGTTGAAAGGTGATGCATTCACTGTTTATGCACAGTTGCCAGCGAGAGATCGAACGTCGTACGAGTCGGTGAAGGACGCACTGCAGTCTGCGTTTGCGCCAGATCCCCTTGGGGCGTATGAAGAGTTTGTGGCTAGGAAGCTCAGACCAGGTGAAGCAGTGGATGTTTTCCTGGCAGACCTCCGGCGACTGTCCACACTTTTTGGAGGTGTTTCAGATCGGACCCTTCTGTGCTCTTTTATCTCTGGTCTTCCACTATACGTGCGTGAAGCAATCGGCGCCAGCTATCGAGTGCAGGACCTGAGCATCGAGAGCGCCTTGAGCAGTGCCCGACGGGCCGTGAAGAATGACCCGGCGATGGCAGCCGCGGCGGCAGGAGAGCGCCTCACGCGGGCACAGAGAAACAATCACGAAACGACGGCTGAGCCATCTAGAGCTGCGAGACGTGTGACAAGACGGTGCTGGGTGTGCGGCGAACCCAACCATTTGGCGTCTCGGTGCCCCGTCCGTTCGGGAAACGGCGTGGGAGATGGTGTGTCAGCGCCGGCGTCATCTCCCGCGCAGTGACGGGTGGCGCTCTGCCGGTCGTAGACCTGACTGTTGACGGGCACAGGTGCCGAGCTCTGGTGGATTCTGGCTGCACAGAGAACCTGGTTTACAAGTCTGTGTGTGAGGCGTGGCGGCCTCAGAGAACAGCGGTAACGTCGATGAGTGGAGACCCGTTTTTCTCCAGTGGGGTTGGAACTGTGCAGCTGAGAACGTGTTCCGGGCAGTCGGCGAATGTTTCTGTGCTGGTTCTTGATGACAAACCGATGGGTGTCGAGATGGTACTCGGAGTGCCCGCCATCTCGGCTCTGGGTGGCGTGATGATTGCATCCCCCTCTGATGTCAAGTTCTGTGGGAAGCCGACTACGCCGCCCACTCCACCAGGCCTTGAAGATGAATTGGTGGTGGACACGCCCGATTTCTCAGTACGGTTTGATGCCGACCAACGAGCGTGGACGATGTCGTGGAAGTGGGAAGATGGAGCTGAGCCAGCCAGTCTATCCAGCAGTGTGCCTGAGTATGCCATGTCAGCAGAAGCCAGGCAGGAATTTGAAGCCGAACTTCAGACTTGGATAGACAATGGATGGCTAATTCCATACGATCAGTCCGTCTATGGCCCTCCCCGTGGACTGTTGCCGCTGATGGCTGTGGAGCAGGGCAGTAAGTGCAAGGTGCGACCCTGTCTGGACTACCGTCAGTTGAACAGCCACGTACCTGCGCACACAGCAGAGGCCGACGTCTGCACAGACACGCTGCGGAGGTGGCGCCGCCACGGTAAGAATCTCGCCGTGGTGGATTTGAAGCGAGCTTACCTGCAGATTCGCACAGACCAGCGCCTTTGGCCATTTCAGACCGTGATTGTCGGCGGACGGCGTTATGCGTTGACGAGGGTCGGGTTCGGATTGAACGTGGCCCCGCTGATGATGAAGAAGGTGGTGCAAGCGGTTCTCAGCCAAGACGCCGATGCGGAGCGCGCCACAATACCGTATGTGGACGACCTGTGTGTCGATGAGGACATTGTTACGGCCGATCGTGTAGTGGAGCACTTCTCTAAGTACGGCCTGGAGTGCAAGCCTCCAGAGAGAGTCCAGGACGGAGCACGGCTGCTGGGCCTGCGGGTTGGTGTCGCAGGAGACGGTGATCTCCACTGGACTCGGGATAACGCAGTCGGTGCCCCTCCTGACGTCATGACACGCCGCGCTGTGTTCTCCTGGTGCGGACGTCTGGTGGCGCACATGCCAGTGTGCGGCTGGCTGAGGCCGGCAGCGGCCTGGCTGAAACGTCGAGTCAATGCTGTGACTCACCACTGGGACGATGTTACCGACGATCCAGAGCTGCGCGAGCAGATGATGTACGTGGCTGAGCGGATGGTGAATGATGATCCAGCGCGAGGTCACTGGCACGTCAGTGGAGACAGTGCTGTCGTGTGGACGGACGCCTCCTCTGTGGCGGCGGGAATCGCTCTGGAGACGCAAGATGGAAACATCATCGAAGACGGATGCTGGCTTCGAAAGGATGAGACGACTCACATAAATATGGCAGAGCTCGATGCCGCCCTGCGAGGCATCAATCTAGCTATCGCCTGGGGCATGCGAGTCATCGAGCTGAAAACGGACTCGGCCACTGTTCATCGCTGGCTCGACGATGCATTAAGTAGCCGAGCACGTCTCCGCACTAAGGCCCACGGGGAAATGCTGATACGGCGCCGAGTCGACATAGTCAAGCAGTTGGTGGCCGAATTCAGCCTGCATCTGACAGTGACTCTGGTGAAGTCGGCGGACAACAAAGCGGACTGCCTCAGCCGGGTTCCCGCTCAGTGGCTGCGCGGTCCACTGAACGGAGAGTCCGCTGGGACGTGTGGTGCTGCGGTGAATGCTGAGTGCACCAGCGGTGATGAAGATAGCTCCAGCACGAGTGGTGATGGCGGCGATGGCGTCGGGGCAGATGGGACCGAGGACGAAGAAAGAGGACGGCGAGCAGCGGTTCGCGAGGTGCACACCCGCGCAGGCCATCCTGGAGTACGGAGAACGCTGTTCTTCGCTCGGCGCGAGATTTCTCCGAACATTACGAGGAGAGAGGCGCGTGCTGTCGTGTCCCACTGTGACGCATGTAGGTCTATCGACCCAGCACCAGTTAAGTGGAAGCCTGGGAAGCTGGAGGTGAACGAGTCCTGGACTAGGCTGGCGATTGACGTTACGCACCACCAGCGCAGTCTGTACCTGTCGGTGGTCGACTGCGGTCCTTCGAGGTTCAGTTTGTGGAGATTGCTTCGAAGGGCAGATTCAGCGCACGTCATTGAAGAGCTGCATCGAATTTTCAATGAACGTGGAGCTCCAGAAGAGATCCTGGCGGATAATGATACCGCCTTTCGCAGTCGGGCGTTTGCAGTGTTCGCGGCAAAGTGGAAAATTCGGCTGAGGTTCCGCGCCGTCTACCGCCCAAGTGGAAATGGTGTGGTAGAGAGGAATCATCGGACCGTGAAGGTCATAGCCGCAAGAACAGGGTGCACCGTTGGCGATGCCGTGCATCTTTACAACGTAACACCTCAGGACGGACAGAGCTCGGCTACGACACCAGCCGGACAGATCTACCGGTACTCGGTCAGGGACAGCGTGAGGACAGTCACTGGCACTGGTGGTGATCCATCGGACGGCAGCGGTCCGGAGGGCACGGACAGCGCCTACACTGTCGGGGACGCCGTGTGGGTCCGACAGCCTGGATCACGCTGTGGTGATAGGTCGCAGCCGGGTGTTGTTACCAGGGTGCCGTCACTTCATATTGTGGAAGTGGACGGGACCCCATGGCACGTTGGTGATGTTCGGCACCGCAGTGAGAGTGACCCTTGAAGGTCAGGGGGTGGTGTTTGATGGTGCCTCACTCTATTTGTATTTTATGTAATTGACGGAACGCATAGTAATTTTATCTCGCGCAAAAACACGCTGATGGAAAATTTGATGTGCAGATTTGGGGAGAATAAAGACAGTCGGTTTTTGGAGAAAGTTAACCGTCTTTTATATTCTATTTATATTTTATATTACAACAATACAGCATCGTATGGCTGGCGTATCCAATTATGATGCGGTGGCTCATGGATGGATCTCGCGCGAGCAATGAGTCAGGAGCGGAACGATTTAGCGAGCTGAGGCGACGAGCACGCGCTGAATGAGTTCTGCGTGCTCAGCGGTTTAGCACGATGTGCTTCCGTGAAGATTAGATCATCGACAGGGTGTCAGTGATGAGTGAGGTGATAGTTACACGCTCGTAATCGGGATCTGTTTTATTTCCATGGATTCGAGCACTGAGTGGGTGAGAGGTCGGTTCGAACCGTTTCGAGATTGGCATTCGATTCTGAAGACAATGGTCTATGGCGTCGGAAGCATTCTCGTTACTCGCATTACGGAGTTGTAGCGTAAAACACAGTGTGTCCGAATACGAGGATAAATAACAACACATTGAATATTAGTGTGCACTCGTATTTAGTGAAGGTACGGTAGCGTAAAGGTGTACGATAAATGTTTGTGTCTTATTTCTGCAGCATAGCGTGCGCAAGAGAGGGCGATTCGGGTCTCATGTCTATGCAATTAGCGGTATGAATTATATGCGTGCAACATGCTCTACCACTGCTGATTCCATGAACGTCGGAACACATAGTAAATGAATAGATCTCATGTTATCAATACCTACTGGTGTATAATGTAATATCCAAATGCAAACATATATGGATTCCCTGTCAGTGTCCAGCCATCCATAAAGTAGTCTTCAAAAGCATTATACGGGATACGGCAGCACTCAGTAAAGTATCATTTGATACGGCAGCGTCATTGACCCACACCATTCGTCCGGCATTCTCAGGTCGTGGGAGCGCTGCCGACACCCCTTCTGCTGCGGTGGTGCTGCAGACTTAACAATCACGGTTCGTTAGAACATCATCCCCCGGGTTTTCAGCTGACATTCATCAACCACCGTCGTGGCATTACCGATTGTGAACGCCTTTGAAGCTGAACTGCTGATGGTGCAACATACTAACACCCTCGGCAGACGGCCGATTCACGGCCAATCCATACATGTTGTGCTGCAAAATTATAATAAATGGAAGAACACAATCAGCTGTCAGTCTCATCCTAGGAATGACAGTCCAATGAATGAGGGATTAAGTCTCAAGGGATAGGAGGCTCTCGTCAAAGAACCCTGGCCCGGCGCCAGGGTTCCCGTCATCGTTCTAAGACTTTTTATGCTGGTAGTATTGAAGACAATTAGACGGAAGTGAAATTCATTTTAACCTGTTGATTCTGTAGGGAAACCTCATAAGGCTCGTGGATGGTGCTAACGAGGAAGTGATTGAGGGAAGGGCTCCTAAAGATAATGCACCTAGGAAATAGAAATTATAACACCTATGCATGTTGGCGCAATGTCGCAGAAGTTGGTAAGACTGCCATAACCCGCGCCCGGCTGGGGGTCCTGGATTTCCACGCCCTGCTGGGGGGGGGGGTGTTTGAACACCCCCCCCCTCCCCTTGTAACTCGGCTCCTGGGCCACGTAGCGATACGCGGAAGGCGGCGTTCGAAAGAGCGTAAAAATAATGACGAAATCAATTCGGTCAATTTTTTGGACAGGTCAAAGGTGAGGTCACCAGAGGTCATTGAAGGCAAAATTTCGCCGATTTCCAGGTCGAATGTCGAAAATTTCCAAGAAGCCAACGCATAACTCGGGAACCAATAGAGCTACAGCGCCGCGGAAAAGTGCATTCGATAGCCCTATTAACCCTCGCCCGTAAACGGCGATCTGCCACCTTCGCCCATGCAGGGGGGGGGGTTGGTGCGACCCCCCCCTTGGCGTTTGAAAACGGAGCGTCGTAGAGCTTAGCGGAAAAGACCAACGGATTGCTCTCGCCGAGATCTCGCGATTGGTGGTATATTTTTTGGTCCTAGGTCAACATTTGACCTACTTTTGACCGGTCAAAGGTCAAATTTTCGGAAAAATAGACTTTTTTCAACTTTCCGCGGCGATTGCGGCAAAACGGTGGGAGATATCGACTTGAAACCTTCACTATCGTGTTCCTTGATCAATTCTCTATCGTTTGGTATGTATTTCGTTTCCCTAGCTCTAAAAATGGCGCGTTGGGAGCGCCGGAAGTCGGCAAGGTCACAGTCGGCAGCAAAAATTCGAAAAATCAAAATTTAAATTTTTGAAATCTGATTGTATTTTTGGATTTGGGAGGTCCATTTGCTCCCTATAGAAGCTAATATTGCTGCATATTCCCATTGAGGTGACAAGAATTAGCAAAATAGTGGTTCGGGCGCTTTTCAAAAATAGTACCGGACGCTGTTCCTCTTGTGACGTCATAGCTCCGTGACCTGACCTGACCCGGTCAAGTTTCTTATACCATATGATAGCCAATACTTGCCCCAACATGCATGGGAAGTTTCATCACGATCCATCATTCGATGACCGTACCACCGGCAGGAAACCTCGGGCGTTGGCACTCAGTTTGTGAAAATCCGGCCGGAGGCTGTTCCCTTTGTGACGTCATAACTCCGTGACCTGACATGACCCGGTCAAATTTTTTTTATCAAAAGATGCGCAAGGTTTGCCCCATAAGGTACCCAAAATTTGGCGGCGCTGCGCGCCGCCGTTTTTGCACTATTTCCGAAAAACCTCAGGGGGGGGTTGCACCAACCCCCCCCCCCTACATGGGCGAGGGTTAACGCCCTTTCTGAGTAATTCTCTTATATTTGACCTTGCCTGCAGGGGGCAAAAACTGCAAAAAAGCCGATTTTTTCGGAAACAGTTTTTCTGCAATAACTTTTGACCCAAGCCTTGTACGAGCTTACCTTCACCGGCATCGTGTTCCTCTCGTCAAGACGCATCGAATGAACTATAACTTGACCTTGAAAGGTCAACTCGAAAATTTGACCTCAGGCCAAGGTCATGACCTGACCGGAAAGGGTCATGTTGGATATCGGTCGATCCGTATCGTCGAGCTGAACACATATAAGGCGTTTTCATCGCTCTAGCATGCCTCTATCAAAAGTTATTTGCGAAAAACAGTTATATACCATTCGTGACCTAAGATGACCTCAGGGCACAAACAAGGGTCACGGACACCATTTTCATGTTCAGTGTGTCTAAACCACTTGTAATTCGGTGTTTGGGAGTGTTTATAATGTCTTTCGTCCAAAAGAGGCGCATTTCAATTTTCTCCCATTGACTTATAATGGGGAGGTCGCAAAATTGACCTGACCTTAGGTCATCGATATCAAAATTCTGAGATACACATTTTGTACATGCTATTGCTCTTAGCAATCGCTGAAAGTTTCAAAGCGATCGGTCACTCGGTGTAGCTATGACAGACATTGAAACTTTTTATGAGGTGAGGTCACTTCAAGTGACCTGGTGACCTGACCTTGAATGACCTTGGTCTGAAATTTTCACAACATGTGTAGAATTGATGTATGATAAGGTGTACCAAAAAAGGCGGCGCTCCGCGCCGCCGTTGTTGAGATATTCGCGAAAAACCACAAGGGGGTGTTCAAACACCCCTCCCCCCAGCAGGGCGCGGGTTAAATACGATGAATTAATCTGACGCTCTATAATTAATTTTTGTCTTTCAAATACTACTTAACAGAATATAGGCGCAACAGGCGCATGCATGGATCTAATTGCTTGCCATCAAATCAATCTATTCGCATTTTTAGAGCGAACGGAGCAAAACAGAGGCCTTTGATCTAGTAGACGGTCTGTAGTGAGAACCATCAATACCGTGCCAATGACGTAATGTTTATTCCCGTGGAGGTGCACCGCTGCTCTGTGACCCAGTGCTGTGCACGCACCGTGCACACGGACCGTAATCAGACGTGTAAACCGGCGACTGATGAGACCGCGTCGTCCCGTCCCGACGAGGCCTGCACAGGGTCGCCTCCTGTCCCCGCTGATATTTGTCAGGGACGGGATCGGCGCTGTAGTGCAGGCAGACGACTGCTTTTGACGAGGACACTTGTGTTGATTTCGCCGGCAATAACAGAAACGGGGTGCGGTGCAGTACTAATGAGAATGTCACAGATTCATTGCAAAGGCGGGGAACGTCATACTTTTGCAGCGAAACTGGTTATGCGACGCCAGCAGAATATAAAACAATTGACTGCTGCCAGTCACATCCTAATTCATGCCATCATTTTTGCCGAATGGACCGCTGTATTAGTAAAGTAATCTTGGACCGCTGTATCGTTTACGAACACCAGCCACGCTCGGCATGCGGCCCGCTCCCAGTCATCCGTTTTGGACGGCTGTGCAGAGTCAGCGGCAGCCGTTCTCCGTCTCCGTCATCACCGTCCGTCCACCCACGGGCTATTGTTTCACCGTGTCCGCGCGTGCTGCGCGCTGTCCCGGCGCTCCTGTCCCGCTGTGCCGCGCCTGTCGCGGTCGTCCGCCGCCGGGCAGCCGCCCACACAGGGCTCCGGCGCAGCTGCACCAACACTCATACACTCATGGCGCGGCATAAATTACATAGATCTGCTGACCACAATTGCCGCCGCCTGCAGGTCTGCAAACGAGACTCGGAACTGACGGCGAGCAGAGGCCACACGCCACGTGCGGCCGCGTAAACGGGACGTTTGTGCAACATATGATGGACTGGGGAGACGGTCCCCTGACAAGGCTGATTAGCTTCCATGGAAGTGGAGGAGAGATGCTTCTATCTCGCTGTTTGCAGTTGCACGTTATCGTGAAAGACGACTATCGGGTGTAAAAACCAAGGAGGTGGATATCAAACTTATCGAATATCGCATTTATCAAATAATCGGAATCGGCAATGCGCTAAGGTAATTTTGAACACATGAATATAAAAAGGCGCTTAATTAAAGGTATTTGTCTCCTTCTGGGCATTGCTTTGCTTTTTAAGGCCTACGTTTAGCTTTTATATAAAGCAACAAATAAAACGGCACGCCAATTTACCGTGTCATCTGTTCGCACCCTGGAAGGTTGGTATCACGGCTAAAAGCTGCCTATGTTGCGTCATATGTATGCGTCATCTACATAAAATAAAGTCAGTGAGCACTGAACAGCATACCGTCAGGAGAGAATTTCATCATGAAATGGCGTCATAAACGCTCGCGTGTGGTTCGTTTGGGGGTATAAACGTCAGCCGAGGCCATGGAACAAATATACTGTGTTAATTTAATGGCATCATTAAACGTTTTGAGCCTAAAGAACGCGGTAAATCTTGCGTTTTACCAAACATCTGCGTTCCGACCACCACGGTGTCCGCTGTGTGGTCGTTAGCTGCCCGGTTGTGGCTGGTTACCGCCGTTTACGGTCTGTTTGGACGGCCATTTGACCCCTCCGAGGTCGTCCTCTGACCGTCTTTTCTTTCCGTTCTGTTCGTCAGGGAGGCTGTGGTATTTCATCGCTTCGTCCTCTGAGCGAGACGGTGGAGGCTCGGGGTACTGTCGGTCACGACCATTGTCCGGTACCGATGGGACTGGGAGACTCCGACGCCCGAACACGACATAATCCTGTAAGGTGTTCCGCAACGCTCTTTCCTAGCGTATCCGATAACACGAGATCCTCTTTCGCGGACGTCGACGAAGCTAGGAGACCAGCTATACGGCTAACACATCTTACAGACATGATGGCTCCACATCCGAGGAATATCTGCGACATCTCTCTCGCCGAATGCAAATGGCCCACTCAGCCGGAGCCGACCTCCCCACGGCGCATCACGCGCGGCGCGGGGACACGGTACCTCTCCGCCGACAGCCGGCACGTCGTTTGTAGCGCGACACGCTGATCCGGTAACCGATGCGTGGATTGTGCTGTTCGTCACGGCCGGGGTGGTGCGCCCGTACTGGAGGCTCACAGGGCGCCCCCTCACCGTTTTCGGTGCTGAGCTGGACGGATCAGACAGCGGAGACATGTCGGCGGCATTTTTCGGAAGGAGTGGCCGGGTGACGCGCCTGTCTAAGACGAATCTATCGGATGGACTTGGCCCTCAGAGGAAAGCAGCTGCAAAAGTGAAAAGGTTTATGTAGACCCGGTAGGTCTCGACTTTTCGTCGTCGAAAGACAGTTTCGAATAATTAGCAAGATTGATGTTTTTCTCAAATATCCGCTATCAGCTGATAGGTGACAAAGACTACAGCGGCTCTCTAAGTTACCTTAGGAGCAAAAAATATCTTGAAATGAATCAAATTAAATGGCCATACTATTAATAGCTACACCTGCTGGATGATGGGCTCAATGCGTGCACCACCACAAAACATTTTGATCGAGCGCCGCCGGCGCGGGCGGAGACGGCAGCGCCGGATGACGGCGGGCGGCACGGGGCGGCGGCGACTGTCCGACAGATCAGGGCGGGGTCCGGTGCGAGCTGCCCGGCCCGCGGGCCTTCTCACCTGCCTCCGACCTCGCCCAGGGGTCAGACGGAGGGTCAGACGGGCCGCTGACAGCCACAGCAGATGGGACCAGATGGATGACACCACTCACGCCGTCGGCGGCCGAACGGAGCCCCGATACGGAGGTAAAGTACCGCCTGGTGGAAGGCCAGCTGGGTGGACCGGTCCCTCCCCTTGTCGATGATCGGATTAGATCCAGACTTCGATCAAACGATATTTACTGGATGGTTATTAACACCTAGTTTATACGCAACGCTGGACCGGGCGCGTGGGCAGTGACTTCCAATTCTGGAAACAGCTTATTGCTGGTAGCAGATACCTAAGCTTATCGATTTTCCTGAAACTGTTAACGATTCAACGATCGTTGACAACGATTTACGACTGCAATGCAGAAGGTATAATCAAGCCTTTGCACCTTTTAAATATAACCGAGCATTCAGCTCTCTATATACCCGGCGATGTATTCAAAATACTGTATCAGCATACCCAATAAGCGATTTGGGATGTCCAAAGCTTATGTCTTTTGGCAATATAAAAATATTTGCGTCAAGTCAAACATATATTCACAGAGTGGAATTTTGCATTTTTAGAGCACAAAGTGAAATTCCCTCAAAAAGAAAAGTGCAAAAACCCACGCAGCCTGAGCCCTGAACGAAATGACGCGAAAATTGACGCCTGATAACATCTGATAAGACTCAAACAATTCGTCCGGAATTCGCTCACCAAGGAACCCCCGAGGGCAAAGCTATTAGTCCCTCTTGAATGGTTACGAAATCTTTAATTGCTGGAGACACGTCATTATCCCGTTATGAAATCGTGTGAGTGCGGCCTTCCCATGCCTTCATTCAGTAGCGCCTGCCCTGGCCGTAATGGGAACATCTGCGACAAGTGGTGAGAAACGGCGCCCCTCCTCCAGTCCAAACCATCCTCCCCTCCCCTCTGCACCGCCTATCCCGCCAAACCCAACGCCATCGGTGCCGCGTCTCTCAATCCATCATCGTATCGACACTCAACATAAACATCAGCAGCAGCCCGCGCTGGCATTACGCTGTTGGAAGCGGCTGCGTTTGGACATTGACGCTGCAGGAGCCGAGGGTTATCTTGGACATGAGTCAACCAGTCGGAAATATGAAATCAAATGGTATCTTATCTTACTTCATCTCAGAGATCAGAGATGCGCAGGTTACTCCTCACATTGCCTTAATTTCGTACAGTATACAGTACGATTTTATAATTGCGTGTCACAATTAATTGACCATATGCTCTCAAATTTATCACTTGTGTGAGCCACAAGTAGTCACAAGCGTCCTCACCATTCCCTACGGTCGCCAATGCTTTCAGACTGTTTACTGATCCTTGTCGTCGTGTTATGCTGAAGTGAGTCGTTGAATTATTGGTTTGTCTGGGGGAGGGCATCTGGGTCTTGTCCAGTGGTTTGAGTTGGTTATATGGAACTCTCAAGTGTTTTGTATTTGCTACGGAGCTCTGTGTTATGTCCACATGCTTGTTCGCGTTCTCTAATCAAATACATTTGATTCATAAAGGTGACATTTCAAGATCACTCGTGAGTTTACACTAGCCACGATAAATGTACCTCTATTGTAGAAGAGGAGTTACAAGTCCAATGAAACTTTCTGGCACTGTAGCTTTCAATTAGAGAATCAAAATGCATTTTAGATTTAACGCCACAAATGTTATGGCTCTGCTACACTTACGTTTGTTTGAAACAATAGCTCTAGCCTAAGTGTGCAATAAATTTTCGCTTCCCGCTGTGGTCCGATCTGTGACGTCTGACGGTCTGGCCGGGGCAGGTGTCGGTCAGCCGCTCGGCAGACCTGCAGACAGTGATTAGTGGTTGATTGGCCGGCCGGACACCCCTACTGACCGCTGCCGAGTGTAATTACTCAGCCGATCACCGCAGCGCCGGTCATCAGCCGCCAGTTAGGGGGCCGGCAATCAATCTCGGCCACCATTCAGCGCGGAGGAGTCAGATAGCATCCACATTCATACTCAGATAGTGGGCCGGAGACCGGAGCCGGTCACAAGGAGCCGGACACAATCCGCCGAATTGAGGCGACGTTTCGCTAACTAGAGACAACCTCCAGTGGTCGGCTGAATGAGCTAATATTCCAGTTATGTGTCGCCAGTTTGACCTTCGAGCACTGCCGCTCTGCTGGTGCCTCCCTCAGAGGCCGCCGGTGGCGCCGTCGATTGTTTTCGCTCGGGGAGCTCAGTCGACTCAGAGCCGTTGGCCCGTGTCTGTTCTGGTTTATTTACGGCCCGGGGTGCAGTCCCCGGTCTGATGGGCGGTCAGACGGCGCCCCTGTATACACGACGCCCGTCAGAGCGGCGTGCAGTGCAGCCCCTGACCCCTCCTCATTGCACTGCTCCGGCTACGGCGGGGGTGGGTGGGCGCGGCGTGGCACTTACTCACTCACAGCACATAGCGCTGTGCGATACAACGCAGCGTGGAACGGAAGGCGGAATGTTGAGGAAATAACATCGGATATCGATCAGAAACGGAATTTTGATTATACGGCACAGCACAAGGTAAAATGAAGCATTAGACACGGAACGGTGTGGAACGACAGCAGAGAACAACATGGAGCGATATTATCGGATCATATCGCTGTAATATGAAACGAAGCGGAACAAACGGAATGGTACGGAACGCAACAGACAGGAACGGTACGACACGGTTAGGAACGACCCAGTCGTTCATCCTGCAATAAAGTCCGCGCCTATCTCCAAAAGACTCGGATAGTGAATACAACGCAGTAAAACATTGACGCCTACCTTTTAGCAATGATGGGAAGATTTTCGAGCTACGGCTGTGCCAAAATCACCTAATGTCACTGCCAGCCTGGAGAGAAGACGATTTCACCGCTCGGCTCCATTCTAAAGGCACAAGAAAGCACTCGCCGGCCCGGCCCGCAGTCGGCGCCAATCTTCCTAATGGCGGGGGCGTGTGCCGCGTGCCGTAGATGGGACGGTGATGGGTGTCCCGTCAAGACGGACTGGCGACACCACGGCACGCTGGGTCGCCGGAGACATTCCGTCGAAATAAACCCAGCCGTGCCCCTGCCGACACTGCCGTGTCTTCTGTGGCGCTATCGCGTGACGTAGCCTTCCGTTGCTTTATCCCTCCCCAAATTTGCCCTTTTCCAACCGCATTCCCTTCCAGTCATACCCTTTAGTTAGCTCCTTCTGTAACTTCCCCATGGAGGAACCCTTCCCCAGACGTGCCCTATATAGCTCCCCTGCATATCCTCCCACTTCCCCTGCTCTGCTCGTCGATCCCCGGCACCGCTAGTAACTATGTGGGCCAGCCCGGGGGTGCCGCCACCCGCCGGATACTGCCGTCATATGTCATCATCTGCGCGGCACTGGGCAGCATTGCACCAGTTCTGCGGGCCGCGGCGGCGGAGGACCACCCACAGCAGCACGCGGAGGGCCTCCTGGGTGGCCGGGCGGAGGGCCCTGCGGCGCTACCGCCCGACGCCTCATCCCCTGCACACCAGCCGCCGGGGACGTCAGTTGCCGTGATACTCAATGACTCCCACGGGTTAGATCACTATGGAATACCGTTCGCAGTAAAATCGTTCGGGCTTCTGTCGTCTATAAAAACCGGGAGCGGTGGGCTACAGCCATTGAGCGCCGAACACCTGGTCGGTAGTAAAGTCCGACCGAATAGAGTCATCCCGGCGGATGGTCGCAACTCTGTCACAGCATAACATTACCGGGACGCTCGCGGTGGGGGAATTTCGCGACCTTTACAGGAGGGCACCAGGACAGGATAAAAGGGAGGTCGCGGTACGACTATGAGAAGAGCTGGAGACGCGACCGAGGAAAGAGGAAGAAGTCATGTTTTGAAGAGCTATAACTGAAAGGTCCTTAGCTTCAGCGTGATGTGCCGAGATTTCGCAATGTGTAATAAGCTTTTTTTTGACGATGTTAAGATGCAAAAAAATGAGTAACACTACGCTTATAAAATGATACAATGGCACTCATTATTCGTTTCAACAAAATTCCTATTTTGAAATTTTATCATCTATCCGCAAGTTTCGTACGCAGTAATTGTCATTGGCATTTTAGAAACCGAATATCTGCTGACGCATTGGAACAATATATAACATATGCTTCACGTAACGACAGTTGGTGTTGGAAACATTCTTTGTTGAATCGTTTATAAATGGGACGGATTCTTGGCGGTTGGCCGTGTCGCCAACTGGTCGCGAGTCGAACCAATCTGCTTCAAATCAATGTCGACATCGATGGGGCAGGTGTTCCAGTGGTTATAGAAGCGGTAGAAGCGTGACATCGATTCTACCGTCGCCGCCGATAACAATCGCAAATACTTTGGCGCGGCGTTCAGCTCGGGTGACGTCAGACACCGACGGAATGAGGTTCCAATGGTGCAGGTCAAGCGGACGGCCGTTCCGATCGGGTCAGGGCTCCGCGCCATCTGTGCACGCTGCATACGGCACTAAGCGATTCCAGGCCACTTCCAGCGGCATGTAGTCCGAATGTTTAGCCGACGAGTTTTTGCGTGCACGATACGAGATCTTTGAATGAATGAAGTTATCGGTTTCAGTCTGACTGTCGGTGAATTTGACAGCAGAATGCGGGCGGTACGAGCTGTCTGAATGTCGAACTAATCGACCGTCATGGGAATCCAGCGGCGAGTTGCACAATGCAAATAGCGTGATAATGTGCAGAGGGCCTCCCATACGGCTCTGTGAGGCCAGCGAACTAATGGCGCTGGTATGCAAAAATCAAAATAATAAATTGGTGTCATCCCACATTTTTAGAAAAGCAGATCACAGGCAGTTTCTTTTTTATCCAATTTTGCTATAAAATATTGTGTTTTGTTGGTAATGTATAGCTCTTCCTGTGTTGGATGACTGCAATGCGAAACATGTTTCACGTTTATGAATTTGTTTCGCGAAAATATCGATGAAGCGTAGGGGTAGGTATAAGTGAAACCTCGTGTACACACCATCATCAAAATGATTGCAGTATGCATTACAGCGGATGAGCTGCCATCACGTTTCACCTGTGAGGTCTCGCGGTCATCGTGTCCGTGCCCTGCTCCGTAATAAGCGTTACCGCAAAACTCACGACGAAGCATCTCAGACGTGACATGAGCTTTACCGCATTCGACAAGGGTCTTGCCGCATATTCGATGCGCAGATTTAGCAGCGTGGGAACAATATCGGACGTTAAATTTTTAATGTGTCAAACAAAGTACCTACGATCAGCTATTCCATTGACGACGTTGCAGGGCAATGTGGTGAGCATTCTTGGCGCGAAACTGTGAATAAAATAACGGCTTTGCGAGGGATAAGCATAGGAGGTAGACTACACAAACCCTCAGTGAACAATGCAAATAAACCACTGGAAAATCTGAGCCACCGAGTCTAACCCAAGGCCCTAAACAACATATCTTCACATCTACACATCATCCACTGGGCCTCAGCAGCCCATGGTCGAGCTTCGGCTTCTCGCTGCACCAGAGGCGGCGGTCGAATGGAGAGGTCGTCACGGCGATTCAGTCGGGCATCATTGGACAGCCGTCCCGTCATTACCGTACCCCTCCCCGTCCCACCCGGGCGGGGCGGCGCACAGTGGCCCCCGTGTCTGATCGTAATGAGACTATTCAGTCGCGGTCCGGCGGCGCCGCTGGCGGTGCCCGGCTGGACAGCAGGTGCGGCATGCGGGAGCTGATATCAGACGGGCGTGTTCATACACGAGAGGGAGAGGGAGAAGGAGAGAGAGAGAGAGGGAGAAGAAGAGGGAGGGGAGAGAGAGAGAGAGAGAGAGAGAGAGAGAGAGAGAGAGAGAGAGAGAGAAAGAAAGAGAGAGAGAGAGAGAGAGAAGAAGAAGAGGGAGAGGGAGAGAGAGAGAGGAGTTGGGGAGTGGGTAGGTAGACAGGACAGAGAGACGGGATATAACCCAATTACGCTATATCATTCGTCACTTGACGACGGATTGGACTGATCAAAACTAGCGCCTGATAAAACACGAACTCAAATTGTCTTTATTTGGCCGCTGTGTGTACTTATAAAAAACTTTTTTACCAGTCCTTCCCGAAGACCAGCCGATTCACCATGACTCCGTTACAGACCAGCCGTTGAGCGTCCCTATGACCAGCCATACGAGTCCTTTTCACATAACCACACGTTCCAACTAACATCACGCGAAGAATCGAGTCACTAGTGGCTATCCAGTAACTAGCCTACGTACCGCTACCTTCCAATCCAATAAACGGTGAAGCAACATATGTCATTGATATTTCCGACGAATGGTGACATGACAATTGACATTCATGTGACATTCACGTCGAGATGGCCCAGACGACATGTCGAGATGCCGCCTGAAACGGTCCAAACGCGGCTCTCTACCTAATGTCTCAAGTCCTTCCATTCCACACATGGTTCGCTCTGTAGGTATAGTGTGTACACATCGAACTTCTTTCCATATTCAAAGACTTGGAGGTTCTTACTCTTTTTCTCCATATCTTCTTTATTTGGTGTATCTATTTGCAGCATTGTTGGGAGTATGAAGAGCAAAAGAAGTGATTGTGGGTAATGTGACACGGTACTGGCTCCTTCAGGATCCAACCTCTATAACCTGGACTTGTAGATCTGGTGGCGACGACATACCTCGGCGAAGGCATGTTCTGTCGGCTGTCGGCTGATGAGACACTACCGTGATACTACGATACCGCTGCTGCCGCCGCTGCCATTGCTGCTGCTGCTTCTGATGTTGATGGTGCTGCTGCTGCTGCTGCTGCTGCTGCTGCTGCTGCTGCTGCTGCTGCTGCTGCTGCTGCTGCTGTTTTGCCATTATTGCTGCCACTGCTGTTGTTTCTGCTGCCGTTGCTGCTATTGCTATTCTTTCTGCTGCTGGTACTGCTGTTCTTGTTGCTGCTGGGGCATTCCACGTCAAATCAAACACCGAAATCCGTCATCCCCTTCGATTTTTCTGAAAATTTGTAGGCAGACTGGGCATGGTTCAAAACTGAGTTACGTATAATATTTTCGAAATTTGATAACGTATCGCCGAGATATAGGTCATCGAATATAGCCAAAAATGCCAGACATCATTTTTTTAAATGCTTATAACTCTGGTTCCTTTTCTGGTATCAAAATGATATTAACAGGGTCTTGTAGGCAATTGATAAGGCTTTGATTTTTAATTATAAAATTAAATTGAAGTGACCTTGAAATGCATTTGACCTTGAATTAAAACAGAAAAATTTAAATAGCAAAAAACACGCCACCTTCGATTTGAGTAATTTTTACATATTATGTCCGTCACAATGTTCCTAACCATCTGTGAAAAAATTGGAGTGGGCCATTCATAACTTTCGCGGCAAACGCCGTTTTCATGCATCAACATCACGCAACCGCGCGTGACCTTGAAAGACAGAATCAAGACATGCTTGCTTGTGTACGCTTTCTGAAATGAATGATTGCTGATTAGTGATATCCCAAACTCTGCGAGAATGGAAATGCATAGTCATCGTAGTCAAGCATTCACGTTCCATTGTAAAAGTGTCTCAGGCAAACGGTATTTTGCGGTGAATTTTGAGCCGTGTGGAAATGCATCATGACATAAATTCAACGAAAACATTATCACGCAACGATATCTTCACGTCTTTTTATCTTCACTATACGAAAGAACATACATTTTTGAGTATGTTTGGGGAATTTCTAGTTAATCCGATAATAAATATGGCAGTTAGAGTCCTGCTAAGAGTAACATGTCGCCGGCTGAGGCGGGATCGGCCGACGCGGGAAACGCAGCAGTCACAATTTTGTGTTTACACGTTCATATTTCAATTGTTTACCAACCTATTTTCAGAATTCTTTCACCATAAGATTGCCTGTACATTTCTTAGTCTTCTCACAAAATTTGACGCGAATCGAACGTAATCAGCGGTAAGGAGCGCGATGTAAAGACGGAACCGTTCCGTTCCGTCCCGGCACAGTCTACAATTCAGGCGGCGCGTAGCGGTCGGCGCCGGCTGCCGAGTCGCCGCGTCGCCGCGGCGACAGGATGTTCACTTTACACCGCTATTACTAGAACAGTTGCGAACCGATTTTCTTATTGCTTGCACGATGAGATGTGCAATTCAATTCTGGACAGGTAGCCATAAGTAATTTCGCATCAATATTATGAGATATTGGCGAAAAACAGGAGGGGTGGGGCGAAATTCACTCTTCCCCCTCCACTGCGCGTGCTAACATACGTTTGCATATGTGCCATTTTCTTCAAAACTTATGAATGGCCCACTCTAATCTTTTCACAGGTTGTTAAGAATATGGTAGGCAATAAAATATATGAAAATGAGCCAAATCGAAGGTGGCGTGTTTTTTGCTATTTCAATTTTTGTGCTTAAGAACAGAATTAAGCTAATTTCAAGGTCATATATTTAAGTCGATGCAATTCTAAACAATTGCTTAAGAAATTACCTAAACAGTAAGGTTTATTTCATTCAAATCAAACAAGTACAACCAAAGTTATGGTCGTTCAAAAATATAAAGATGCAACATTTTATAAAAATTTGTTGCCCTATATTTAGAAGACCTGTGGTCAGAATGTGCAAAAAACATCAATGTAATGTCCGGGGCGACACAGGAACTCGCTCACAAATTTATAATGAAATCGCTGATGGTAAGGTGCAAAACAGCCGATTTTTGTTCGATTTGACGTGGAATGCCCCTGCTGGTGCCGCACCTCCCCGTTGACATTCGCCCACACTCTGTTGCTGAAGCGGCCGCGCAGCAGTGTTCTCCTGTAGGCGGCCCGTAGTTTCCCGTTGAGCAGCCCGTACGCCCAACCCTCGAATGTGAACCCCAGCAGACGCAGCAGATGCAGGAAGCCGTAGAGTTTCGGCACGGCTTGCCAGTGAGTGGCCAGCCGCAGTATCGGACTCACGATATCCATCGCCACGGTAAGAAGAAACACCAGCACTACCCGCTTAAAGACGCGGTAGTTGCGGAGGAAGTTGCGACTCTCCTGCAGCCGGGCGACGTCGTTCTGCAGCTCGTGCACCCGCCGAGAGAGCTGGCGGTTAGTGCGGAACCCCACCCAGAAGGTGCACGAGAAGAGGCCGATGGTAGCCAGTGAGAAGGACACCAGTTCCACCTCGACGATCATGGCGAACACTACGGAGTAGTGAGTCTCCCAGCGGCAGCCGGGGTAGACAGCCGTGCCGTTTCCGCGGCCATGCACGCTATCTGCGACAGTCACCAGCCCCATAGCTCCGGTCAGAGACGACAAGGCGAACTGGGCGGCCCAGGTGGCCCAGGTGGCCGCCACCAGCCAGCAGCGCGCGCGGACCATCAGTGACAAGTGCTGCAGCGGTCGGGAGATGGCCACAAACTGGTCTACAGCCATACACAGCTGGGCCATCTTGGAGGCGACTCCAAACCCTATACCGGTGTACTGCAGAGTCCGGCACAGAGCTACCGTGTCCAGCTGCAGGAGGTCGTAGGCGCCGACCAGGGACAGGTTGACGCCCATAAAGAGGCAGACGAAGGACATGTTGCCGGCCAGGACGGCCACCGGCTCTTCCCAGAGACGACGGTCGCTGAGGATGGTGAACAGCGGAAGGGAGTAGTTGACGGTCAGCAGAAGCCCCACCAGGGTCTTCAACCACGCGTACCACATCACTGGACGGCAGACAGGCTATCTCCGGGAATGGGAACGCCACGCCACGACACAGCAGTGAAGCATCTCCGGAACGTCGTTTAAACGTCACGGCACTGCAAACAGGCTATCGCCGGTAGGACGTTATCACTCATCCTATCACGACACAGTCATGTGCCTACACACAAAACGGTGGATTCCTATGCCGCGAAACCACATTGTGGCTATCTCCAGAGTGGCGGTACCACACCACCACGGCACAGCAGTGTGGCTTTCTCCGGAACCAATGTACCACGGCACAACAGTGTGGCTTTCTCCGGAACTATTGTACCACGGCACAGCAGTGTGTCTTCCTCCGGAACCAATGTACCACGGCACAGCAGTGTGGCTGTCTCCGGAACGGCGGCGCCACGGCATAGCAGCGTGGCTATCACAGAGACAGCGGCGCGTTTGTATCACGGCACGTCTTCGCCCGATATTTAATGCTGATGTGCAGCAGTAACCATGGTTTCGACGCCACACCACACCAGCCGTGTCACCGGAACGCAGATTGACTTACAACACTGACTGGCTGGGATCTGGACTCTAGCTTAGTGGACACAGGACAGAAATATGTAGAGAGAAGTAAGTTGGCCGGGGAATTTCATCGATGGACACCAACAATTTATGGCAATCCACCCAACAATTGCGAAATATTTGGCGCAAGTAAGGGCTTTCGCCCTGAAGCTGGCTTCGCTTTTCGGTATAAAAGGGTTATAGGTATTGCTTGTGGCGAAATAATGCCGACTGTACCTGGCGCTAACGTCCGAAACCAATTACATTTTCTTTTACATTTTTCTTATGATCTTCATTACCGGACGCAGATTGGATGACGTACGAACCTATCACGTCTCCCGTCCCGATTCACAGCATAATACCTTTGACAGCGTATGGGAAAGGTGCACTTGTGACGGCCGTGTTTGCGAGAAATGATCTTGCCAATGACAAGTCCAAGAAAATATCTGTCGAATTAGGTGCTCATAAATTTTGATGCCACAAGGTGGAAGTTGATACATTACCGAGTGTCCCGGTTAAAAAGTTGGGAGGGGCTCAGTCCCCCCCCCCCCCGCTCCCCAGCTTTCGCGGCTATGGTTTGTTTACACCATGACCAGACCCACACCGTCGACCAAGCCTCTGTGACGTCACCGATCGGGTGGGCCTCTGATGTGTTCCCTTGGCCGTCTGCACGCGCAGACGACTGAGCTGACAGGCGAGGGCTGAGCTCGGGGAGCTGAGCCGATGGTAGGCTGGTAGCTGAGCTAGGACGGCAGCCGCCGCCGCGCCGGCCGGATTTGACAGCAGCGGCGGCTTTACGCCAGAGCTGACCATTTGAGCGGCTGTCTGAGCGCGGACCACCGGCGCCGGACCGGTAACTGTGATGGATGGCACTAATCAGCCAGACACCCGCGGCGCCGCCGACCGCCGGCTCCAAAACAAATCGGCGCGGCCGTCCGCCGCCGCCCGGCGCTCTTTTGTCTCTGTGGAAACAGCGGGGTCCGGCAGATCCTGTAGCTATACCTGTGGGCCACACAGGTCTTGTAACCAAAAGCCTGAGGCGGGACGGTGTCGCCGGTTTCGTAAACTGGGCTCGGGAGGGTGTGGCCTCCGTCGCCGCCGTGCTACTCTCCGAAGCCACGCGTGAGTGAGCTGTGTGGGTCGGGCCTGCGGGCCTTGGCCCGTGGCCCGTGCGTCGTGTAGGCCGAAAGCCGTGGGCCGCGGGTTTGCGGAGCCGGGAGCTCCTCTCGCACGCCGCAGGCTGGACCGATTCCAAAGGACGCAGCTGCAGAGAGCGGGCGGTGTTCGAATGTAACTGACTCCGTTTATGAGTCACCGTGCTGACAGAAAGAAGTTCAATGAACTGAAGATTCTCCTTCCCTGATACAGAGAGCTAATGAGAACTTAGAGGGATTTATAATAGTTATGAGTTATTACAAACAACATTCAAGTAGCCATAAAACAACATTTTGTCCGCAAAAGCTCGTTCATGCATATTGTTTATAAAAAGGCATGCACGTGTTGCCCCTGAATGCACGGCAACTCCGGACGAAATGCGGAAAGCACATCATAAATTGAAAGTTAGAAGTTTCAGTAGGTCCAAGTAGTTCCAACGAACCATTTAATAGCCGGGCAGCCGTCTAATGCCTCCGCAAAACCCCATTTACCAATTAAGCGCCGGCGCCAAGGGGCCATACAGACGATGTCGGAGTCGTCCGACTTCATCTGTATATTTTCACGTCAGCACCGGCTGCAATAAGACGCGCCGGTTAGCGCAAGCTGCATACACAAGCGCACAAATACACTCATCAAGCGGTCATAAAAACCCCGTCTTGTCGCTCTGACTAATCCCCCAGCGTCGCCCGAGCGTGCTACCGAGCGCTGTGAGACCCTGTTTTCGGGCACATGGATTCATGAGTGGCGCCCGGCGCCGAGACAGACATGGGTGGCGCCCTCAGCTCTGAGCGATGCCACGTGCCACGTGTCCAGGTCGCGTTACTTCACTGGGAACTGGTCGAGTTACAGTGGGGTCGGCTGCGTCCTGAACCAAAGCGAGTTACTCACTTCAGGACATCCGAGTAGCTACTTCGACAAGGAGGCTGGCTTAGAGACGTTGGCTGATCGTTCGCAGTTTTATAAGTGTTTTGAAAAAAATGACTATTCGGTTGTTACGAGAGTGGACGGATTGTATTGTATTGTATTAACATTAAATGTCCGTCCGTGTTCCCACAGTTTTTCAGGACATTTTAAACATGGTAGAGATGTACACGGCAGTAATGTAAACACAAATTTCCACACAGATGTACACGGTAAGGTGCCAACGTACGGTAACATACACTACATGGCGCACAGCAAGGCACAGAGTACACACTACACATTACACAGTATACGCGATCCGTGATACTATCCCTGAGCAAGTGAGCTGGTATGGTTCACGCGTTTTTGCACCTAAGTTTTTTCCTGAATTCTTTTTCTGACGCTGTTTGTGTAGTTTCTATTGGAAGTCGATTCCATTCAGTTGCGGCTCGGTACGGGAAAGATCGTTGTGTAATAGACAGACGCACTTTTGGAAGGTGGAGCCGATTGGTACATGCCAGGCGGGTCACTCGAGTGGTTATGTCTGATCTTTGGTGAAACATCCTTTTTAGAGCTTTGGGGGCGTCGCAGTTATTCAAAGCGCGAAATACTTTTAAACAATCACGCTCCTTGATGAGCTCTTCAATTGTTGGCCACTGAAGCGCACTTAGGGTGGGTGTGATGTGCTCATGGCGGCGTGTTCCGGTTACTACACGGGCTGCGAAGTTTATTACTTTCTGAACGCGAGATATTTGGTTTTTGCAGGCCCCACCCCAAACTGGCAAGCAGTACAATATCTGGGAAAAGACGTGTGCCTGGATAATCAGAATAAGAGCCTCAGCAGAAAAGTGACGCCGGAACCTGTTTAAGGACGATAGAATAGAGTAGCAGCGTCGTAAAACTTCTGTAACGTGTTTTTGCCAGGATAACGTTTGGTCTATTTTCACTCCCAATACTTTAATGTTGTCTGAAGGTTCAAGCGAACTTTCACAAAAGTCAAGTTTGAAATCAGAGACTCTCTGCAAAGCTGATGATGTGCCGATTAGAATGAAATCTGTTTTGGCAGAAATAGCTTGGTTGTTCAGACAGGCAAACCAAGATTAGGATTCCCATACTCGGAAGGGCAAACTGACAGAGACGCTGATTGCTGGCCAGTGCCTGTGATAGTCGCAGGGAGCCCGGGGCAAATTGATTAGCCACTCTGTGAAAGTGCGAGGCCCATGCTGGTATCGTAATAATGCCTGTCATGTCAGACCCGACTTTTTCACTTGATTGTTCACTTCGTAAGACACACAAAACACCTCAATGTCCGTATCTAGCTATCGCCGCTCGCAAGAAGCCCACGAACATTTATTGATTAAAGTCAGGGCATAGCGTGCGGGTGTGTAAAAAGCCTGAGCCTTACAACCCTATGAACTAGGTTGATGTGTTTGGCGTAAAAGGAATTGACTACAAACTACAAAGACCGATGCTTCTTTCTGTTCAACGGCGAACAAAAAGTGGACACGCTGTTCTGTGTGTAACGAAGCGACCAGGTCAGTGACGTGTTTCTGGCAAAAACACAAATTTCTTATAAAATGAATCCACATATCTATTTATATTTGTTAAGTTCGCTGCTAAATGTAACATTGAACTCAAACGAATGCAGTTTAATCTTCTACATATATTTCACGCTCCTCTCTTTTAATACGGTGAGCCATTTTATACCCTAATTACAAAACCAAACCACAGAAGCATATCACCTGAGCCGGCCGTACCCGGCTGGAGTCTGTCCTACCCACCCGGGACTGGAATGAATTGGACTTACATACTTGTCCCCCGGAGAAATCAGTCCCGTCCGGGGCCGTACTTACTTGTCCTTTCTGTCCTCGGAGAGTCTGTCTCGACCAGGGGCTGGACTCACTGTCCCCAAAGGAGTCGGTCCCACCCAGGGCTGGGCTTCTGGCCCCGAAGGGGTCTATCCCTCCCGGGGCCGATCAACTGACCTGCCGAGTTGATCCTGTTGACATCGATATCGACGCTGGCTCGGCGCAGCATGCTGACCACGGCGTCGGCGTCGTTCTCCTTGACGCTCTCGTCGAAAACCACCTCGTCGGGGAAGCGCACCCGCCGCCGGCCGGGGTTCTGGCGCGCGAACAGACTCGCTCTCCGGCTCATGGTGGCCGGCTGGGGGAGGACAGTCGGATCAGGTCAGGTCAGGTCAGGTCAGGATAGGCTTGAGTTTAGGCCAGAGCAGGTGCCAGTTAGGACAGGCTGTCTACTGGTACTTGGTTAGGGCAATTCATGAGCTAGTTCAGCTGATGCCATGCTAGCATAGCTGAGAAAAGGATGCAGTATTTGGGCAGCACAAGCTGCGTTTCATACGTCAGGCTGGCAAGCGGCACGGCTGATAGTCAAGAAACGGGAAGCCTGAGAAGGATAGACTAGTCTGATATTGGTCTGAATACTGGTACTGGTACGGCTGGTGATGCTACAGTCAGGATTGACGCAGGCGACTCGTGCTGATCATATGTCGTCCGTGGCGGCGGGTGCCTGCGATAAAAAAGAGCTCGATCAGACAGGAATTCAAGTAGCAGCAGTCAGGGGAGTTAAGGCTACGGTCACACCAATTGCATCACATGTCCCACACTTCCATCGATGTTCGCCTATCAAATTTGATCGAATTTAATCAGACTCATGGACAACGGACATCCGTAGCGCTGGAAGGAATGCAAGGGATCTTGAGGAGAGGTGCGAATAAACCAGGAGGAGCTCTGTGTTGTACTTGCAACGCTACTGGAGCCCAATTATGTAGTGATAAACAAAATACGCTTGTCAAGAGTCAGCAGCTAGTCTGTGTTTTTTATTTCGGAGCTGTTATGAGTCACGAATGCATGTCTTCAGTGAGTGTTGCAGAGCTCCCAGGAGTACAAATCTATGTCGCAGGCCATTGCAATGAATCAATACCGCCAGAGTTGCCAGTGACCCAGAGGTGTGTCGTCAGTGAAGCGGTATACCCTCAGCTCAGTCACCGCACCGCGGGTCCCCATGGGGACCGGTGTCCCTACCCACCGTCGTGGATGGCCGTACGACCGAGAACGGCAACCCATGTTAGGCCGTTTATGGTCTGTTCACTCAGTGTTCAGCAATCAAACCGCTGTCCTCAGATGGATTCCAGAAAACGTGACGCCAGCCATACATCTTTATAAGTGACGTGAGGCCATCATACTTGACATGTGCAAAAGCAAGACCATGGAGGGAACCTTACACTTATATGTACAGGAACAAGGTGATTCGCCGAGCAGCTTGTATAGGACGGCGACCCTCACATCCATGTCACTCAAGTCACGGCCCAAAGGAAGCCACACAGACAGATGCTGATGATAAGGGCGATCAGGGGCTTCCTCGCGCGGCAACTGAATCGATAGCCACGTCTTTGGCTTATATAAAAGCAAATGTCTCCTCCCGTGACATTCCCTATGAAGTAGGTATTTATAAGGCGTAACAAATTTAGTGCTCGAAATAGTGCAATTAGCGGCAACATACATTAGCAAGAAAACCATTATTTAAAAATATTCTAGATAGGCAGTTATATTTACATACAGGTCAGTACATTTGATTTAGAAGGTTAGGTAAAAATATAGTTTTGATTAAGATAAAAATTACGATCAGAAAAAAATGTCTTAGGTAATCGAAATATACCGCATTGATACTTGCATCGGTGGTAGGGCACTCGCGATAAACACGAACGCTAACTCACAATGATCTATTAGTAAGCAGATGTGACCTCTCACTACTGCCTGCCGCTTGCCCGTGAGCAGATGTGACCGGTCATCGGCTCGTCCGTAGGCAGATATGACCGGTCACCACTGGCTGAGCTGATGTGGCCTGTCACTTCTGGCTGTCGCTCGTCCGTGATGACTGATGGTGACGTCAGGAGGTGTGTCCAACAGTTTGAGGGCGTGACGGGTCCATTGGCTGCGCGCCGCATTTGGCTGATATACGAGTGGGTGGCGAGTGCTTCAGATGCGATAAGCAGGTCGTAAACCTGAACACATGCGCCGTTTGATCTTCGATCACTGCGCTGGTAAAATATTCATCAGTTTCTGTGTAGAGATGGCCTTTTCTGGACAGTGAATCAAAGTCGGCAAGGCGAAGTGTTTTAAGTGAATCTTAGAAGCGATGTCAGTGATTATATTCCAAGCATGAAGCTGCAATTCTATGCGTAACAGGTGATGTGACTGACTACTTACAACCCCAGAAATCGTGTCGCTGTCGGAAGCTCTTTTTCAATTCTACCGATACTTTGTTGTTGCCTGTACAGCGGAGTGTTTGTAAGTCTCTCCCGAGTCTGTCACACCCTCGACACACATCGTTGGTGTCCCCGAGCCGTGCCACACTATTGGTCAATGCGGCGCTTACGTCAGCACCATCAGCACCATCAGCAGCTGCCGAACACGGCCCCGGTGACACGACTCCTCCATTTCATGGAGACACATGCATAATGCAGGTGTTCAGCGGCAAATGAGCCGCAGCGGCGGCGGATCTGCGCCTGCGATACTTGTCCAGAAGATGGATTAATGTGTCGGCGAATTTCTCTACTTGGAGCCGATGCAAACCGCCGCTGTCACAGAGACAAACGATTCATGACTTTCGGTGACTTGAGACAAATTGTTACAGTGCAGTTAAACGCGTGTTACATGATAATACAGGGCACATTTCTGTATCTAGGGGAGGTACTGCTCCAGCAAGATAACTAAGCCACTAGCAGCGGCGAGGACATCCAGCCAGTGCCTGACGCCTGATGTCAGTACTTGATGTCAGGATGTCAGTATACTGTTTGCAAAAGCAGGCAATAACAACAATTTGTGGTTTTCTAATTTCTAGGTGATAGGTGGACTTTCTTTTCCAAGAATTCAACTTCATTGGGTTGGGCCGATTACTCTTCCTAAATACAATAAGAAAAAAGGGCACAGAAACGACTAGTGATCCCGAACACTGATTATTGCTAGCGCGTTTGCAAACTGCTTCGGCTGTTTGCTTGGCAATCTGCCAACGAAATCCACGATAATCGCAAGCCGTCTTTGATGACGCAATTTGATAAATTCTCCCGGTCTTTATGATACGCATTACTGCATTGGAGAAGTGGCGCAGCATATTGATAGCCGTCATTGCGCCGCGCACACGGCTGTCGCTGTCTCCATATTCATCTGTCGTTCATACAGACCGTGAAAAATGTCCCGTCCACTGGCAGTCTGACACGGGCGTATGTCCGGCGCGTCAGACCGCCAATTTGACAGCCCTCTAATCGGTACTCGGAGGATCGCCTGCACCTCCGGCAGCGTGCAATAACACCTGCTTAGCATAGGCCGGCGCCATCATCTCCGCAGGACGGCCACAGGTAAACAGAGGGCTCTTAGTGAGCGTGCCGCCGGTGCTACTAAAGCACTGTTCACGCCAGCCGGCTGGCGTTGATCCGTCCGTCACTCTGACGGCACCATCAGACGTGGCCGAGCATCTGGCGCGGAACGTGCCGCACTCTGTCAGCACCCATCATACCCATGCCGGACGAATATGAGGCACGGAGTCCAGAGGTGACAGAGGGTTTACTGTACCTAATATCGAGCGCTTCTCAGACCTCGTTTAGGTTTGGCTTGCATTGAAGGCCGAACAGCTCGTGTGAAATGTTCACAATGTAAAACAATGACATTGCATGAACCTCTAAGTGTATTTTTATGTATTCATGATTTTCGTGGACATACACCACAGTCCACGCTTTATTATTTTTCAACGACGCATGCAAAACAATGATTTGCGTACAATAGAATCATGACTTTTGCATTGGGTCTATCGTACGTGGCAGACGTTTCTTCGTCTATCTCTCATTCTCCTCCAGCAGTTCTCCCGCGCGGTGACGACAGAGCTACTGGTGGGAGTCCCGGGTTCCGTCCGACGGCCATCTCGGCCTCGTGGGGTGGCTCTGAGTGGTGTCGGCGCGACCCGGCGCCGTCGGGGGAGGTCAACATGCACCGAACAGCCGGTAAGCCAGCTCTTACACCGACTTACACGGGGGCACTCCGTCCATCTGCGGCGCGGACATACCTGGGCGCGGCGGGAGTCGTACCGAACGACGCCGGGGGATGGGTACGGCACCGGAGTACGGCACAGGATCGTGAGACATCGGTCTGTGAGACTTCGCAGCCATTGGAGCCAGTACGGCAAAGCGCAGTGAGACATAGGACCGTGAGACATCGCAGCCAAACTGCATAGCATACGTTCTAACTAGAAATCGCAGCCAGGCATATTGCCTAGGAAGTGAGGCATATAGAGCCAGTACGACTTACGCTGAGTACGATACACGACCGTGAGGATTCCAGCCGGCATCTTTCTGCAGAGGATGTGAGACATCGGACTGCCAGGTAGCTTAGGACGTGAAAAATCGGACCGAGATACAGTACAGGACCCAGCTGATTTAGGATTGTTAAACATCATGACCAATGCTGACCTGGCCAGCGTATAGACAGGCGTGCAGAGAACGACAAATTGATCCCCCACATCTGTCAGTGTTCTGCGCTCGGCAATATACCATAACTGACGGCACGGCGTTTAACCCAAGATACATATCAACAGCATTCATTTTATTCAGCCATTAATCATATACGGACTCTGACAAAGCCCCAGTTAATCGTTCCACAAAAGATGCAGAGTGATATGGTGATGAATCGCAGGTCGAGTTTTTCATTTAAGTGGATGACGAGTTGTTGTCATCATAAGCCGGAAAGCTTGTTCGAGCCATCAGGATATCTCGTCTACAGCAGGCGCTTAAGGAAATTTTCGCCATGGTCGCTAACACCCATGATGATGTGCAAATCGCACAAATCAGTGTTTTCCGTTTGACGTTCTCGCTATCTTCGTCCTTTATTTCCTGTGGGCTGCGTCATGCATCGTAACACAAATCCTACTCGACACTTGGAGCACTTGTGGCAGCTGTTTATCTTTATCTACGTCTGACAGCTAACGGCGGCATCACAGCAAACAGGACGCGTGCTGTGCGCTCTGGGAGCCGGCGAATCCCCGCCTGGATCGCCGCTGGCCGCCGGCCATGTATCGGGCTTTGGAGGATCGCTGGGACGGCTCCAGGCAGGTGCAGCGTTCCGGCACGAGCTGGGGGTGACTGCCAGCGCGCTCCGGTGCCACCGAGGCCGCCGCCGAGAGATACAATCACCGGCGGATCACTGGGGCCGCGCCGGCCGGCCGGCAGCTTCAGCGGAGCGGAAACAGCTCTCTGTGCGTCAGCTTTCAGCGCAGCGGCCGGCAGACAGGATACCGGGCGTTATCGCGGTGTCATACAGCTGATAAATCGGATGGCAGATCTGCGGCGGTGTTGTTTTAGCGACCCTCGCGCCGGGGAGCACCTCCCTCCCCGCGGGACATGTCGCCGGGTACGGCGTGGGTCGGTCGGGCGGATCGCGCTGCACCTGTATTAGATAAATGGATTGCTAATGACCGCGTGCCAATCAATTGGCTGTGGATATTCATTCATTATTTTGCATTGCATAAGCTATGTAATTGCGGCGGCGTTTCGCTGCAGGGCGCGGGGCGAAGTGAACCGATATGTCATGCCAACCTGGGTGGCTCGTGTAACGAAAAGGCCCCGCTCGGAACCGATCGATAATGTCCGTACAGATGACATGTGCTCTTACAGTGCAGGACGGCTTCCATGCCTTATCATCCATTGCGATTTTTCAACATTGGCCAGGTGTTCAGAAACGCAAGCTGCAGAAAAAGTTCACAAAGTATAGACCGGGTAGCAATATTACAAAATGTATTGTCTGCATGCCATTTGTTGGATTTACGTCTTTATTGCATATAACTATTCGATATCCTATCATTTGACAAATACCCGAATTCCAAGTTATTTAAAGGTTAGATACGAATGTTAAAGCTCTGCCGTGGGGTATCGTCATGACCCTGACGTTTTGCCCCGTCACAGCAGTGCACAAACGCATTTCTCCCGCGTTTTTACTGTTACTCTTTAATAGCGTTTACCGCCGTTTTTCTGTCTCGATAGCGAAACTTAATAATCCACATTAACAGGCCTTTCAGCACACGTTGCAAAACATTGATCTATATCTTATCACAACCCAATGTTAGGCGAAACACATTTAGGCAAAAACGCACCGTGGTGAGACATCAATCTGCATCGTTTCATTTCGTAATGTTTCGTTTTTGTCGTCTGCTTTGTTTCGGCAGTCTCATGTGTTTACCGCACGGCACGTGCCACTTATGTCACGCACCCTTGACAATTACCAATCACCAATTATGTGTTATTTCTTGCTGGTGTAAGGACCGCGCCCGGAAAGATGGCACCTAATGGCTGTGAATTCAGCGCCGCTGCCGACACGAAATGGCCTCTTTGGACAGCGCCGTGAGAATCGGGCCAGGAGTGGGGTGGAGCCGAGAGGGAGGGGTGAAAGGAGGAGAGAGGACAGACGAGAGCTGAGGTACGACCAGAGAGGAGAGAGAGAGAGAAAGAAGGAGAGAGAGAGAGAGAGAGAGAGAGAGAGAGAGAGAGAGAGAGAGAGAGAGAGAGAGAGAGAGAGAGAGAGAGAGAGAGAGAGAGAGAGAGGGAGCGCGCAGAGGGGCGACCGGAGAGTAGACAGAGACTGAGAGGACAGCATAGAGCGAGTGGACAGAGCACGGCAGGGAAGACATCGGCGTGAGTAGAGTGGGTCGGTGCGTTCGACAAGTTCACTGGCAATGAGAGCTGGAGGTGTTCGGATTTTTTGTGAATGTGTTTTACATAGCTATTTGGATCATGGCTGTCAGACTCAGCCAGAGAAGAAGTGGGGCTAACGCCTACGGCACTTCTCTTCTCTCAAGACACTTTAAATGAAATATGCAAATACAAGCTCAGGAAGTGAGGCGCGCGAAATGGCAGGTCAAGTGAAGATATCAGTCGTTTTTTAGGAGTACTTAAGGGCTAAGTACCTACACTGAAATTATTTTCCTAGTGTCATTTTATAAATCAAATATTTAAAAGAACGATAGCAAAGTAAATGGCGATTTCGCAAGCAAGTGATCAAAGTGAGGCATTGCTTCGGGGAAGCGCTGAAGGCGCTCGTTCTGAAAAGCCGAAGCACAAACTATATTGTACCTACCTTGACCTGACTTGAATGTGATATTATCCTTATCGACTTCTAAAAAGGCATTTCCCACACGGTGTCAGCTCGTAGGTCTCAATCCAGAGACATGAATTGTCCGGCGCTCATTGACATGCCGCCGACGGCCTGTTGACATCACTGACTGTGAGGGACAGGGCGCCGGGCCGCCTCCCCGAGCGACCCAGTCTGCCGACAAAGGAGCCGACTTCCAGCTCAACGATCTTGATATGTCACAGAACACACCCTTCCCGTGGGCTAAAACTGGCCGGGGTCCGAGATCAGAGGCTGATCTCGGTTTTATGCATGGCGCCAGTTAGGAAACACGCATCACAGCTTGGCCTTCTGCGTTAGTGGCCGCATCGTTTTTATTGCGGTAGCGCCACTCTGAAAACAGAAGTTCTCAAGCTGCTCAGAGCATAAACATCATCGTAAAAGAAACAAACTAGAGGCAATTAGTGACACCTGTTACCTCGATAACACGAGCTCAACTGGGTGCAGGAACCTCCATTGCACCGTGCCGCCGAAAAACACGCACAAAAAGCTCCAACGTGACTGAGGCGGGGACCAGTATCAACAGACCACTGGAGAGTCACGAGATCAGCCAAGCTCGCCCCGCCCCAGACCCACGGTCGGAGCGACTTCAAAGGAGGCCGCTGCCGCCGCCACCTGGTGCGACCCGAGGTGCGTGCGGAACGCGCCGCCGGCGCTCTGGGAACGGCGTGACATGGAGTGCGTGGGAACCGCGTGACTGGCGGCAGCCGCCGAAAAAGTGGCCGGCATTGAAATCCGCCGAGGCCGGTACAATATGCGCTTTTGTGGTCGTTCTTTGTGCCGAGTTAGAGGCACACATAACCCTGTCAGCCTCACGCGACTGTCGTGACCAAGTCCGGCGGCGAACGCAACAAATGACCTAATTATTTCTGAGTTCCCCTATCCATTGGCGTGTTATCTTTGGAACGGGTCAGACCCGACATAATGTAATTCAACGGTGACGATAAGTAATGACCGTCATGTGACAACCGTTCTCGAATGGAATATTTACACGGATGATGTAACCCGTCAAACACCGAATCCACCCGAGGGTAAGATCGTTATCATTTCAGCCGAATGTTTATTGATTTGATATGATACTCCTGGACCACCCATGGCGCTAGCTGGAGAACGAACTGTTACCAAGGTAATTCGCTCAGACGTTACCTCAGCCTCAGCGCAAATGTGCCGCGAGCCCACCCATAACGTATGAGTTGTTTAGGTCAATCATCAGTGGACATATGATAAAAAGGTCTGCTTATTCCCAAAACGTGGGATAACCAGCATGAGACGAGACCCAAATGAGCAGAACATTTAAGAACCAGCTACAAAAAAAGTTTGATGTGCTGCCGGTTGCAGCTGAACGGAAAAGACATCGAATTTCGCAACAAATTGGTGCGTACTTTCCATCACTGCTTGACATCTGCCAAGTTACAGCGGAATGACGAAAAGCAGCCCTCGTGGCCAGATAAATGGCAAACCAGATCACAGCTGGAGCCGCGTACGAGTTCCTCTCCGTCGTTTCCCCGCGCCGGCGGTCGGCCCGCCTCCATACAAGCCACCGGCGATGACGGCGCTGATGACGGCGTGACGCGGCCGCCAGTGACGCCCCTCAGTCGTGACGGGTGACGCGGCGCCGCTCCAGATGCCGGCGGACCCCCGGGGCGGCGGCTCGCCCCCGCGGCCGCCCCCGCCGGCAGCCGGTCAGCCGCCGAACGGGGCCGCCGAGTGGCGAGTCGTGTAGCGGGCCGTGTGCCGCGGACGGGCGGAGTCGCCGCCGGCGCCCGGCCGGCCGGACCACCGCGCAGGGCACGTGTCCACCATCAGCCGGGCACGACCGGACCAGCACGGCCGCTCGACAGAGACGAGAGGCACTCGGCTCCTGCAGGCGGCTCCAACAGCTCGACGGCGGCTGCACCCGAGAGGCTCTCATCCATTGTCTGAATGGGCAGCGCTCGGTCGGTGCCGGCGCAGCGGGTGGCGACAGCGCGGTCACAGATGGCGTAATTAGCCGCCATTAGACCCAGTGCACAGGGCGGTATGCCGAGTGGACACCGGCCTTATTGAGATGGGTGACTCCCTTCAGTGGACTCTCGAGTGGTGTTCGAATATTTATTGTGGTTTTCGGGGGCCCGCTTGGCCAGTGAGAGTGATTTGAAAGACGAGAGCCGAGCTTTCTACCATCGATGTCGATTGTCATCTCCATCGTGCCGATGCAGGTGTATGTATGGGCTCCTAGCAGTTTATTCTTCGCCCTGGGCTGACGCAGACTCCATATCCGGAGCGGGCGGGCCGAGTGTTTGGCCCGGGTGCAGTCGGCCGGTCCCAAACACAGTCCCCCCCCCCTTGACCGCTGCACTGTCTGCAGCCGTCAGCGCCCGAAATAACCCTACCAGACGCAGAGGCTGTTTGGTTCGGCAGGAATTACGAATCCCGGATCTGCGACTCCGGGAACCCACAGTGTACCATAATCGCCAGGCGATAGGAGGGCAAGAGCGAAACTTTGGCGGTCCGTTGACAGTAAATCAATAGGGTATTTGGGCCGAACTGACATGTAAGATCAATATGATTCCTCAGAGGACTTAATTGCCCACAGCTGCGACAGAAGTTGGTATCCGCATTGTCATGCTTTAAATTAGACGTCCGTTGAAATGACAAACTTGAGATTTTGAGAAATGCTAGAACAAACAACGCTGAATCCGCGCCAGAATGTAATTAAGAAATTTGGGCCTAATAGATCCTTCAAAGACAGCTGGCCCACACGGAACTACCAACATACACGACACCAAGTAATGCACAATGCCACGAGCTCACAAATACTCTTATCTTCCACTTGGATTTTCACCATCGTGCCACCGTGCAGAGCGCAGCTCGCCCCGGTGATACCCGGCTGGCTGAGATAGTCCCGACTCCCTGTGTGGCCGTCCATCGGTCGTTTGCCCCAAACTCCGCTCCTGTGAGGTATGTGAAAACGATCACACAGCCAATCCCCGGGCAGCGTCCGATACCATCTCCGTGGCGTGCCTCTATCGGCGCGGCGGCAAAATTGGGCGATAAGCAGCAAAACTCGTGTTTTATAGACCCTCCCGGCCGCCCCCTTATCTGGCTGCTGCCGATTGCAGCACGCTTTGGTGGCAAATTGTTGCCAGCGGTGGCCTCTAACATCTGGCGTCGCCGCGGGCTCAGCAGCCATCAGGGAGGGGTCCTCCCGGCCCCGCAGCCTCCAAATCGACCGCTACCGTCTGCACTGAGCCCGCAGTGCTTGTTTAGCGGTTCCACAACAATAACTCAGCCGTCGTCAGCCGTGGAAAGCAGACCCCGGCGCCGCTCGCCGCTGCTGGAGAGAGAGACAGGGACAGCGGTGACCAGCGACACGGGACCGAGTTGACACTGAACATGATGAACAAGAGGCCGGGCAGCTCGTAGACCAGAGTGGCGACAGAACTGTGCCGGGCAGTGCCGCGGGGGCTGCAGGAAAAGCGGACGGGCGGGGGCGGCAGAACGACCGGAGTGTCACCAGAGCGGTGTCACCACTGCCGGCCGGGGGTGTGTGCTGCCCGGTGAGGCGGAAGGGCGTGGCGTGGTATGATTGGTGCCGTTTGGTGCCATTCGATGTTGTGTATTATCCATCTGGCGAGCGCGGCTTCGTCATAGTCGTGCCATGCAATGGAGTTTGATGTCATGTGCCACTGCCGTTTATTGCCATGCTGTGTCATGCGAATGGGCTTTTCCGTATGGGGTTGTACGGTGTCGTGTAGTACCGTGAGATGCCCAAGCTCCTGGCTCTCAACTCCCCAGCTCCCAGCTCTTAGCTCCCAGCTACCATGTCAGTTTCCAACCAACCAGAACGGAGTGATCAGCCGCGGAATATGGTGGCCGTTCCGTATGATCATAAAAAACAGACCCGGACAAACACCGCGGACAATGGGAATCAGGCAAGAAGACCGATACAAACAAATGAATACCTATACAGACGGACAGCATATAAAAATACAGACAGACAGACAGACAGACAGACAGACAAACAGACAGATTGGCATCTAGGGCTGCTCTTGGAAAATTCATAACGAAGGAGAAAGATCTCCGAAAGGTCCACATGGTTTCATTTGCTAATTACTCGTTACTTAGAGCCAACGTATAAATTTTCATGAAGATTATGACACGAGTCTCACTGCTGAGTGATATTAAAAAGATAAAAGCGCCCAAGCCATATTCTGCACTTTTCATCAATGAAACGCTGCGAATCACACCTCATCTGCAACATCCCGTTTTATAGTTCTTTTATTATAATAAACCGAAAGCAGAAAGACCGTATCTGATGCACTGTCATAGTATATTTTGTGCCTGTCTATCGTAACAAGCCCATGAAAACAAAATAGCAGTCGCAAAAAGATGTGTTCCCACTAGTCAATACTTGCAAATGCCTACACCTTCAGACCTGCAGCTAAATGCTTATCTAACATTCCCGTTCCCTAAGCCAACGGTGCGGAACTAGAGCATCTTTAATATATTCGCAGTTCTCTCTAACCGGTGCCCTGCATATTGCAATGCCATAAAAATCCTCATTGACCTCTAGTGACCTTCAATGACCTACCAAGTCACTAAGCTGAACTGACACGGAAATCAGCTGAAGCAGATGTGTAGCTTTTTCTTGCCACCTTTCAAACTCAGCTCTTATTTTGCCTAGTGGACGTCCGGACAGTTGAGCCTCGGCTGACGTAAATTTGTAATTTTCTCACACATCGTCCGTCACCGTCGTTCTCCAGGACGACATGGCCACACCCTGCGGCTGTGTTTTTACCCGCGGTGTCCGAGGTGACATCAGGGTTCCCTGCAGACCGGTGACCGTTTCCCGACCTCTGGCCAATGTCAGTCGGCACCCCATTGCCACCGTCCGTGTGTCCAGTGCGTGTTTAGATCGATTGATCAGTCGCGGCGGCTTCACGGATTACGGAACGTGGCTGTGACCGTCTCGTTGGAAGGGGAAGTTAGGGCAATGCCGGAGTTGGGGCAAAGCCGAAATTCGAGATATTTCGAAAACCGTAAGACATGAATGCCACCTGTCAGTGATGCTCTGAAGCTTAAGTGACTACAATTATCGCATGTTTGTTACGAGTCGTCATTCGGAATACTTCGACTGTGAGGGCGCCAAGAGCGTTTCCAAGGTACGTTTCCCTTGTACTACATGCGCCTTTGAAGCTGCATTTTTTACTCATTATGCTACCGTTTGTCTGGCCAATTCGGTCAAGTAATCTTTAGCATGTCTTTGCATAAGTGTGCTGCCTATTTGAGATTTATACAGCACGTTGAAAAGTTATGGGCCTGCAAATGAAAGTATGGCTGGCTGGGGTAATGCCGAAAACGTGCGATTACGCACGTGTTAAAAGCACGCTACGTGGACTTTACTGCTGTAGGATAGCAACGCGTATTTTTAGTCACACAAATTACACTTTCAACCGACACAACGGCCTGTTACCTATAAGGAATGATTTACCTGGCATTTTCTTATTATATCACACAATTATAACTTCCAGTGTGCACCAAGCGTCCTTAAGCTCTTAAAACGTGTGTCAGCTTTGATGAATTCTGGATAAAGTTTGAGATAAAATGGCAAAACATCAATGTCGGCATTCCCCGTAGATCATTTCTCCCATTTTCGGCTTTCCCCGCAGTCCGGGGCAACGCCGAAAAAGTCACTTCTTTGATATTTTTAGTTTGTGCGCTTAACGGTATGCGAATTCATCAAATGCGCCTGGTATGTTTGAAAGGCAAAAGACTGGCCTCTCGAATGACGCGAACAAGAATAGCGTATGTTGTCTATACCTTGCGTGCTACGGGCGTCAGAAAAAAAGTCTTCGGCGTTCCCCCAACTTCCCCAACCAGTTGCATATAATAAAGCAAGAGTGTGGCGGGATCTGCGGAGAACACACAGAAACGAGCTCGTCTGGATGGCATAGGATGCGTCTTAGAGGAAGGCTGATCTCGGCTTACTGACAAAACTGGAAGCAGATGTGACCGAACAAATGTGAAATTAAGGCAGGTAGGTACTGCAGTGTAAACGACGAATTCTTTGAAATGACCCAACATTACACAGAATCGTTAGCTGATAAACATTGAATGGTACAATTAATTTTAATCATGATTCACGATGAAGTTGAAATGCAGCCCTCACGCCCTTCGAATAAATCCCCCCAAAACATTTTTTTACAATTTTATGCGGGTCATATGTGTGCAATGTTCTTTACTATTTAGTGCGACGTCTGTCATGACCAAATTCATTACTTCGCCGGTTAGGTGGTCACTCAGGTCCATGTTACACCAGTTCAGTCCCCCTGTTCCAGATCGATTGGTGTTAACCCGTTCGCCGTCACATCGCTCCTCTCCAGCTCAATGAACCGTCTGAGGCCTTCCAAAATCACTGAGCAGTGAGCATATCATCAGTACCATTGCATCGGCGAGGGAAGACAGACGAAGGTGAACTCGAGGGAAATTCTGGGAGGTGCATTGGGTGCGGGATAAAAAGGAAGCTTACTTGCCTCATAAAAATTGAAAACAACGGAGCAGTGTGATGTCTCGTGGATTGGTACAAAGATGCGTTTAGCCATACTTATATGTTATAGTATGAACGTCATTGGTTAAAATTGGTTACAGGTTGTGGCCCTTAAATGAATATTCTAGATTAGGAGGAGCCTCTTTTATGCAGAGAAACCGGTTTCACCACATCATAACAATGCTCAGCCTTTATTACGGAGCGAGCGAAGCGAGCGTAGTCTTTCCTTAGATTAACGGAAATTTCTGAGTATGAGCGGCCGGCCGGCCGGCCGGCCGGCCGTGGTCACGCTTTTGCGAGGCTTATATCTCAGCAACCACTTGACCGATTTACACGCGGTAATTTTTGTAGGGTAGCTTCATTCCTTCTACCAAGTATTGGACTATTCCCGATGCATGTGGGTGACCCCTTATGCACGTGCCACGTGCAAAACGAAGAGGTGTCACTTTTGTAATTGTTGCAATATCTCGGTAACTACTGGGCCGATTGCGCTGAAAGTTGGCATGTAGGTAGGCACTCACTAGGCAATGCATATCCATGTGCCAGAGTTGGGGTGCTGCTGCACGTGCGCACGTGCAGGGGTCGATTCCACATCTCGAGAACGGCTGGACCGATGGCGCTCAAATTTGGTACATGGCTAAGGACCGGTTAGTAGGGTGCCGTGCAAAAGTCAGTTGGGACCCATTTTGCACGTGCGCACGTGCAGGGTGCCGCTTCCAGATCTCGAGAACGGCTGGACCGATTGTGTTCAAATTTGGCACATCGCTAGAGACCGGTTAGTAGGGTGCCGTGCACAAGTCAGCTGGAGGTACCCCCTCGAAATTTCGCACGTGCAAGGCTCACCCTCTCGCTCGCTCCGTTAATCGCCCCAAAAGGCGTTATACTGGTTATATTTTCTAACCTCATTACTTAACTTTATCTATAAATATTGTAATAAGCCGTATAGGGTAACTAAGTGTCCGTTGTACTTACGAGCAACGACTTTCCCCCAACGAGCACTGCAAAAGTCATAATTATTTTGATAACATAAATTATGGCTGACCGAATAGGTAATCATTTTTCAATTATAAATTCAATTAATGCAATGAAGCAAGCAGAAGTGATGTTTTAATATGCTTATTGCGCACAGAAACAGAATCACACAGAACAGAAAGCACACAGAATCAGCCCTGAATTCCCCCCCCCCCCCCCCCAACACTTACCGATATAAGTTCGAGGAAGTCGGCTGGGACAGTCGGCGGTGATTTTCAGTGCAGGACAGGTGTATCCTGACTCGGGCTGTTTCCAGTCCCCAGTCAGACCTGAAGTCCCGCCGTCCTGAATCTGAAGCAGACCGTCCTGTCCTACACAGAGTCTCCCAGCACCCGCGGGCTGGAGTCCCACACCACTCCACCACTGACAGTCTGGGGCTTAGGCTGCACCACGGCTCTGCACCAGCACCACGGCTCGCACCAGCACCACAGGCCCACGCCAGCACCACGCGGCGGCCAGCCGGCTCACTGGCGCCCGGCGCAGCTGCCGACCCGACACTGACTTCTGCCAGCTACCGCCCGCCGCCCGCCGCCCGCCCGCCCGGTCCGCCGCCGCGGGCTGCGGGTGCGTGCCACCGACTGTCCGCCCGCCCCGCCCCCGCCCCCGCCCCCGCCCGCCAGTGTTCACTGTTCACAGATCAATTAGCGAGCTCCATTACGCGAGGTTCATTCTTTCCCAGCCACCGGGCAGACTGAATAGATTTCCCACTACGGTGGAGGCAAAAACTCGGCGTAAAAACGATCTCATGCACCGGCGCCGTCGGCAGAGGCCCGAGCTCACTCGGCACACAGTCCAGAGATGGAAAACAATCGCGCAGCCACGGCAAACATCCGCCCTGGGCCGTGCGTGAGCTGCCGTGTGTGTGTGAGGGTGTGTGCGGTTCCTGTTAGACATATACCGCAACATTCAGCCTGGCATAGTTTCAGTTGATAATGCTCGTCTATTGGGCTGAAACAGAATGCGGAGTAGCTGTTTAATTGCTTATTTTGCACCTTTCGTTTGTTAAATGATATCGATTGTATACAAACAGCATTGCGGATGCAATGTTACGTTCAAATCAATTAATTCTGAAAAATGATAATCCAGCGTGCCTACCTATATGTCACCGTTCCTATAAGTTATGCTAGCAGGTGGCAAAACTATATGAAGCATTTGACAGCAAGTCACTGCGATCCGAAAGACAGTTCGAGTGTAGGACGTTAGGTGTAGGCGTAGAGGGTGAATAGCTCATCATTTAACATTTCAAGATTATGTTTATACTGGCACATAATACGTCATGAGATTAACCCGCGCCGTGCTGGGGGGGGGGGCGTTTTTACGCCCCCCCCCCTCAGGTTTTTCGCGAATATCTCAAAAAACGGCGGCGCGCAGCGCCGCCGTTTTTGGTACACGTGTTCCTACATCATTTCCGCACATGTTGTGAAAATTTCAGACCTAGGCCGTTCAAGGTCAGGTCACCAGGTCACGTCAAGTGACCTTACCTCAGAAAAAGTTCAAAGGCTCGCTATAGCTACACCGACTGAACGATCACTTTGAAACTTTCAGCGATTGATATGAGTAACAGTATGTATAAAATGTATATCTCGGATTTTTGATATCTGTGACCTAAGGTCAGGTCAATTTTGCGACCTCTCCATTATAAGTCAATGGGAGAAAATTGAAATGCGCCTCTTTTGGACGAATATCGTTCAAAACGCTCTCAAACATCGGTTCATAGGTAAACATGACACACTGAATAGGAAAAATGCACCTGTGACCCCTCTGTGTGCCCCTGAGGTCATCTCAGGTCATGAACGGTCGCCAGCAGTTTTTTGGCTATAACTTTTGATAGAGACGTGCTAGAGCGGTGAAAACACGTCAGATGTGTTCAGCTCGACGATACGGATCGACTGATATGCAACATGACCTTTTTCGGTCAGGTCATGACCTTGACCTGAGGTCAAATTTTCAAAATGACCTTTCAAGGTCAACAAATAGTTCATTCGACGCGTCTCGACGAGAGGAACACGATGCTGGCAAAAGTAATGTCATGGCGCTTATGAGTCAAAAGTTATTGACGAAAAAACGTTTTTCGTAAAAACGGCTATTTTTGGAGTTTTTGCCCTTTGGAGGCTAAACCGTTGACCTGAGGTCAAATCTGAGAACATTACTCAGAAAGGTCTGTAAAAGGGCTATCGAATGCGCTTTTCCGCGGCGCTGTAGCTCTATCGGTTCCCGAGATAGCCGTTGGCAGTTTCCAAAATGTTGAAATAGTCAACATTTTACCTTTGGTGACCTCTGGTGACCTGACCTTTGACCTGACCCAAAAAATGACCGAAGTGTTTTCGTCCTTATTTTTGACGCTCTTTCGATTGCCGCTTACCGCGTGTCGCTACGTGGCCCAGGAGCCGAGTTAGACGGGGGGGCGTGAAAACGCCCCCCCCCCCCCCCAGCACTCGGCGGAAAGTTCAGGCCACCAGCACGGCGCGGGTTAACCCGCGACCTGGTGGGGGGGGGCTATTTTTTGCCCCCCCTCCAGACTTTTCAATATATCTCCATAACCGCTGCGCCGATCGTCACCAAACTTTCAGTACCCTCCCGGACATCAATTTTACATATGGTGACCAAAATTTTTTCCAAAGGCTATGATAGGTTGGCCGGAAATGACGTCAGAGTGACGTCATGTTCTGCCGTTTTCGACCCAAAAAAGGGTTTCGCGGGAAGAGCTGTCAGGCCTATAGCTTTGCAAATACAGAAAAATGATAAAAACATAAAAGCTGTAGAATTGACAGGGCTACAAAACTGCTATCTCGGATTTTTGAAATTTTTGGATTTTGACCCCCAAAAATCAAAAAATAATTTTTTTGGATATAATGATCGAAAAATCCAAAAAGTTTTTTGAATTTCGCAAAAACCGGAATATATGTGATAGTCCTTACCGCCTTCCATCCACATACCAAATTTGAGATTGATACCTCTTTTTATGGCGAAGTTATAGCGAAAAAACTGTTCAAAATTGATGACGTCAAATTTTCAAACTCCATTTTTAGCAATTCTAGACCCCGTAGCTCAAAACAAAGACCACCATTAGACTCCCCGTGACGAGCTGCATCGAATCAATACCCATTTTATGCAAAACTATCAACTTTAAAATTTGACCTTTTTTGGCCTGACCTTGACCTGACCTTGACCTGAACTTCACCAGAAAGTGACCTAAGCCGTACCTGATAGTCTTATAACCAACACCATTGAGTTGGAAATGAAAAATTGGCCATAAAACATGCATCACACAACCTTAGTAAAGTTGGACTCATGTGACCTGACCTGTGACCCTTGGTGACCTGACCTGTGACGTGACCTGGTATTGTCAGTGACCTCTAATAGCAACATATGTACTAGGCAACTGACGCCCTATCGCTGATTCTCGACAAAATGCGTTTTCCTCGGTGTTATAGCGCATTCCCTAGAAGACCCGTGAACGGTGAAACATTTCATCTTTGACCTGACCTGTGACGTCATCGGTGACCCCGAGGTCAATGAAATTTGGTTTCCCTCGACAAATTTGACAGGCCTTTCGAACGCCGTTTGAATTTTGCGGATCCGTCCAGTAGTTTCGGAGATACGAGGGGGGGCAAAAAATAGCCCCCCCCCACCAGGTCGCGTTATAAACAGACCCCACCAGGGCGCGGGTTAAGAAAAGTGAAATGAGGTCACGAACTGAAGGTCAGACTCGAACGAAGAGCTGAATATCGACGCTATCTTATTTTGTCCTTATTAATTTTTAACGGATTTTATAATATATTTTAATTTGACAGATTTACTTTATCGATTACTTAACATGAATGATGAGCATAATTCGGCCGTGTCTACAAAGGTACATACCTACACTGAAGAAGTGGTTCTCACTTCTCGCAAAATCTACTACGACAAATCAGTGTCCTTTATGTATTTATGGCCATGCTTCAGATAGCTCTGGTGAGTACCTACTTACCCACACACAGGATGCCTATTGACAACTGATAGTGAGATAATCCACCGATACAATAACGGTTCTTCACAGCACGTGTCTTCTGTGCGTGTCGAAGATCAGCGTCAGGTCATTTGTTCACTTCTCGGAGTATGAAACTGCACACCACTCTTCCTCGTAGGTAATGACATTTAATTTGTGTCTTCATATAAATTCATCCTTCCACGAGCGCAACTTTATGTGTGTGAGTTGAAGTGTGCAGTGCATCTAAGGGTCGGAGCGTAATTGTTATAAAGTAGATGTTATGTATCCGGTAAGGAACATTATCTTCAATTGCTTACGTGACCCGCCCCTGTTTTGTGTTGTTGTGTTGGGCCCTTTCGCTCTATTTATGCCGCATTTTGCAGTGCCGTGGGATGGGAAGATGAGGGTAAAGACCAAGACACTGGGCCGAGTCAATCATGGACTGGTGCACATCTTGTTGGAACCTTGCGACGGGTGTAATCCAACTTCAGGGGCTACCTGTCCCAGGCCATGATGGGACAGGTCAACCAGCCGCTCAAATGGTTGCCCCGCCGAGGGATACGCTTCATTTAAACTTGAAAGCGACCATGTCTACCGATTGTCTGGTGGGGATGGGGATGTGACAAAACCCGGAATAAAGCACGAGTGTGAACAAGAACGGTGACAGGCACTGAGTAAAGAGGGTTTGGGTGAATTCCAGTCAATGGGACATTGATAAAACCATACGTCCGTCAGTTCCAAGTTAGGAAACACTGTCACCACCTGTGTTGAGATAACGTTTTTCTTGGTAAAGAGCGTCGAGTGTTTCACTGAACAGCCTCATCTTGACGTCACAATCCACAGCGAGGTCGGTCAAGTCCCGACCCAAGAACAACAAAACACATCAACAAGGCCGGCGGCAAAAAGCCCGACCCGCGGTCATTTCACCACCGTCCGTGTTTTCCACGGCTCTGTTTCGGCTGTCCGGGCCGGACACACGGCGCCGAGCCGGACTGACACTGCAAGCTGTTTTCCGGCTCCAGGCACCTGACCTTATATTTTAGTAGCCTGTTGCTTTAACTATAGAAACGGACACTTCAGCCCAACGTATTCCTCCGCAGGTGCACATCCTTTTTTGTGCAGGTCCAGCCGGACCCGTGACAGCGAAACGAACCACTATCTTGGAGAGTACCTAATAGCCGTTTTCACGACGGCCATCTGGTACACGTTTGGTGCACATCTGATGCAGATTAGGTGCAGATTTGGACTTGGTCAAATCAGGTTCTGAGTGTGTCTCTTACTAGGTATCAGCTAGGGTTGCACTAATTGCTTATATGCCTGCTTTGTCATATTATCAGAGAGTATCATCGATTAAAACACTGAAATAAATTCATAAAATAAAGATATTTGTGTAGGGGAGCCGGGAGCGGGAGAGCGGCGGTGCCAGTTTAGAGGTATGGTTGAGTTAGTGTCCGCTTTTAGCTTTAGTTTACCTTGGTTTTGTTAAAATTGTATCCTACAATCCATAGGCGGCGGAACGGGGAGGGCACCGGGGCACCGTGCCCCCCTTTGATTTTGGCTTTTTAATATTAGCCCTATGGGCGTTGCATGGAAAGAATGGGACCAAAAGTCGGCAGTGCCCCCCCCCCTTAATTGAAAGTGTTCCGCCACTACTGCTACAATGAGTTACCTACGATATTATATTATTCGATACGATTATTTACTTTACGAACTTTGCGTTACGGTCTCTTGTCGTATGTATATCTTTTACAATATACGATCTTTATCTTACGATCACTTACCCACGTTCTTTTTCATACGATACTTTGCTTTACGATCTTTAGCTTACGATCTTTGGTCGTACTATCTTTTGCGACATACGATCTTTATCTTACGATCATTTTGCTACGGTATTTTTCCATTATATCGCTTGCCTTACGATCCTTTGCTTACGATCTTAAAGCAGTGGCGCAGCCAGGATTTCGTTTCGGGGGGGTCATCGCCTTCAAAGCGGGCCCCCTAGTGTGCGGGCCCCCCACCCATTTTTCAGAATCTCCATATTTCATACGCATTCTGCTGAGCGGGCCCCTTTAACTACACGATAACCCCGAGCGAGTTTGAATCAGAAAATTTGGATAGAACCATAGCTCGGTAATCACCCGGTGTTCCATTTTTGCGCAAATTAACTAACATGATACCTATTCGTGATCAGCATGAAGCGCCCCGAAAAACTCCATAGCCGCGTCACTTCACGCCGTTCTAACAGGTCCCGATTTTCCGTTTCGCGACTTTTGGGTCACTGACCTGGCCTGGAAGGTCAACTTATGACCTAGGACATTAAAATTGGGTATCATCGGCTTCTTCTCGTCACGGGCAACTCGCTCGTTTTTTCCGCGAAGCTCTAGCTCGATCAGGGGCCAAACGGCAAGGGGGGTCCCGGCCCTTGTACGTTCACGGCTGGAATAACACCAATACGGGCGAGGGTTAAGTCGTATACGATCTTTTGCCGTGCGACACACGAATTACGATCTTCATTACGATCATTTCCCTACGGTCTCCTTCTATAAGACTATTTTATTTACGATCCTTTGCTTAGGTATACGATCTTTTGTCGTACAATCTTTTACAACATACAATTTTTAATCTTTATCTTTCTAGTTGAGGTTTATTTGCCATTGGGTCTACAATGCACGGATATTTCTATCTCGCACTCCTCTGAGATGCAAAGATAAGAATTTGTTATTGCCGTTCGGTTATTGACCCATCATCAGTTTAACTCTTGATTTTTGGCTATGAACCCTCGAGACCTTATCTTTGCATCTCAGAAAGGTGCAGAGATAATAAATTCTTATCTTTGCAATTTGCATCTCAGAGGAGTGCGAGATGAAATAGGTAGGCCCTGCACTGTAGACCCAATGGCAAATAAACCTCAACTAGAAAGATATCGTTATCTTCCACTCGGAGCCATGAATAATCCTCTATATCTTACGATCATTGTCCACAAGCTTTTTTCATACGATCTTTTGTCTTACGATCTTTTGTCATGTAGGTAATTGTCACCGCTCACCCCTTACTATGCGCACGGTGACTATAAATATTTATGGAGCATGAAATATGAAGTCGATGCGAATAAACTATGCGAATGTTTGTTGCTCTAGGTGTCGCTTTAGTCAAGGATTTTTTTTTAGATGGCGCTGTAGTCGGGCGTGGCTCGAGGTCGCCGGAAACAGAGGGACCTCAACCTTGAAAAAGTGAAATCGCGTGGCACGTGGTGGCGTCTTCCATTTTCCGCGCCATTTTCCACGGTGACCAATACCATTTCAATTTTCTCGTCGAGCTAGCGTCGTCGGACGTGGACGTGTCAGTGTGCTTTCTCCGGTAAGTGCAATCCATAAATTTATATTTAATTTCATTTCTATGGTGTGTGCGTACCTAGGATTTCAATTTCAATTTGCTGTCTACAAACGCGTATTTCAGTTTGTATTTGTAGGTCAACATCAGCATTATCAGAGCAACATCAGAGACTAACAATCTGAAGAAATGCAAGCTTGTTGTAAAAAGCATTGCAGACAAAAGTTTTCCTCTAAAATTGAAATGTCAATCCTCAAATGTGTTTCTGTGGCAAAGTAATTTCCCTCCCAATTTATGAGCAGTATTAGCTTATTTTATGGGCCCTGATCGGCGGCCGGCTAGTACTCTTGCCCGCGCTCACATACGTGCACGTTACCCCGGCAACGGGCTGTTGACCAATGAGAAGCGAGAAAAGTGTTACGTCACTGCGATTTTTCATATTGATATACCTGTGCCCCCCGGACGTGACGTAGCGTGCTCGCGCGCGTGCAGGGTCTCTGCGATCGAAAAAGAGCGCTAGCAGCGCGCCACTCGACGCCGCAATTGTCAAAAGCGGAGTGTTAGTATGCTTTATTATGAATGATGTGTGTAAAAGTGAGTTTTTATGTTATTTATTTGGAGGAAATGGTTGGAATAAATTAAGTTATTTTTATTTCTGTTGGTTGGAGTTTTTATTCAAAAGATTTCGGTCTATACCATTGATATTTACTGAAAATACCTTTGCTTGAATAAATTGCAGATATTTGGCAACTGAAGTGTTAGGTAAGCCTAAATGATATTTAAAAGGGTAAGAGACGCCCTGATTATTATTTGAGACACGAAAATATTTAAATTTTCCTTATAAGACTCGCTCAATATGCTACTCCGCGGTTTATGCCCCGAGGGTGTCCGAGGGTTCCCGTTAGTTTGTCGTTGGCGCTCGGGGCGGTGTTTCACGGGCTGCTGCTACCACGCTGCTATCAAATTGCGCGAGCTGACGTCACACTTGTGGTAGTGTTGGAGCAATGGGCCTGTTGATGTCTCCATGGAAACCCAATTTGACAAGTCGTAAAATCGGCGTGCTGCTATCACCGGTGAAACAGGGCCCTGCTCGCGCGCGAGCCGACGTCACCGCCTGTGACGTCGGCTCGCGAAATACGTCATACCCTGCACACAAAATAGCCGGCTGCCGAACAGCGCTATGATAATTTTGCTGTTTAGTGTTTGTCACCTCCGCAGCCTGGCCCGGTGACCCCAGCGATGACCAAGTTCAAAGTTGAAAAAAATGACTTGTCCACAGGTCAACAAAGGTCATTTGGGTCAGGGTCATGAAATTTTAAGGGAAGTGTAGAAGGTATCAGTAACCCTGGCCTGCGTCACCGGTAGCTTTTTCGTTCAAGGCTAAGGTTTCCTGTATCAGGCCGCCGTGCCAGGCCGAAGCATGCTGTGACGTCACTGGGTAAGAGAAGATATTGTAAAGAACGACTCAGGTAGACTCAAACTGACTCGACCGACTCAAACCGTTTCAGATCTACTCAGACTGACTCAAACTAACTCAGACCGACTCAACTGACTCGAATTGATTCCGATGGACTCAGACAGACTCAGGCAGACTCAGACCGATTTAGATCAACCCAGACTCAGATAGACTCAGAACAACTCAAACTGACCCAGAACGACTCAACAGACTCAAATCATTCTGATCGACTCAGACAGACTCAGAACGACTCAGATAGACTCAGAACAACTCAAACCGACTCAGGCAGACTCAAACCGACTCAGGCAGACTCAAACCGACTCAGGCAGACTCAGACCAACTCAGATAGACGCAGAACGACTCAAACTGACTCAGACCCACTCAACCGACTCAAATCGATTCCAATCGACTTAGACAGACTCAGAACGACTCAGACAGACTCAGGCAGACTGAAACCGGCTCAGGCAGGCTCAAACCAACTCAGGCAGACTCAGACCGATTCAGATCGACTCAGATAGACACAGAACGACTCAAACTGACTCAGAACGACTCAACCGACTCAAATCTATTCCGATCGACTCAGACAAACTCAGAACGACTCAGACAGCCTCAGACAGACTCAAGCCGACTCAGGCACACACAAACTAACTCGACCGACTGTCTGAGTCGGTCGGAATCGATTTGAGTCGATCGGAATCGATTTGAGTCGGCTGAGTCGGTCGGAATCGACCTGAATCTGAAAGCGTGGTAAGTTATCTTCTCTTCCAGTGACGTCACAGTATGCTTCGGCCTGGCACGGCGGCCCAATACAGGAAATCCTAACCTTGAACGAAAACATTACCGATGACGCCAGGGTTACCGATACCGTGTAGAATTGATCAATGCAAGGGTACTAAAAGTTTCGTCGTGTTCGGCCGCTTTTTACGCGAGTTAATTGCGAAAAACCTTGGGGGGTTGCATCAACCCCCTGTGCCGGCAACGGTTAAACCCTCGCACTTCAAGAGGGGTTTGAACGGACCCCCTCAATTTTTCACAAATTGGAATCGCGATTTGGCGTATGTCGACTCACATTACACGCGTTTGCAGTCTTTTGTGGTTTTAATTTTTTTCTAAGCCATGCATGTCGTGATGTGCAATGCAAATGTTCATGCATGTGAAATGATGTCGCTCCCATGCATTATGGTGGCTATAAAGGTCATGCGAAGCCCGAAGGTCAGGTCAGGTCATTAACATTTGATGACTTCAGTTCACCTTCTAAAGTTTCACTTGTTTCCTATCCAGGGCCCAATCTTGAATCTTACCAATGCCGTGAATAGGATTTGGCAGCACTGGCCAGAGTTTACGGGACTGATATCAAAGATGTCCTTTTTATTTACCTCCAGGACATAATCTTGTCCAATGATTTTGATAGCGTGAATGATTATGAATGTCGCCCGTCAGAACGAATGAATAAGTGAGTGTGGAATAGTTTTGAATGTTACCATATGCCGTGAATGTGCATTCACAGCATTTGGTAAGATTGGGCCCAGGGTAGTTTTTGGAGCTGTTTTCGAATGTAGCACCCATTTGAACAATTCTTGACCTGACCTAACCTGCCCTGGCCTAAATGTATGAAGACATCATCTGTGATCAAAACTAACGTGGAATTCGTGATTGGCACCCCAAAAACCCTATAACAGCCTCCCATTACGGAGTTCTGACGAGTCCCGATTTTCCCGACTTTTGGGTCTTTGACCTGACGTGGAAGGTCAACCAATGATCTAGGAGTTAGGACCCTAAATTTGGGGAGCATCGGCTTCCCCTAGTCACGGGTAACACGCTCGTTTTTTGCTAAGCTCTAGCTCCATCAGGGGCCGAGCGGCAAGGGGGGATGTCCAACAGACACCCCCCCCCCCCAGCCCCCCTTGTCTGATTGTGCTGTGCCGAAATAAGAGCAGTACTTAAAACATATCCTAATGAATTTGACCTCGCATGTATATAAACTGAAAACGTAAGAAGCATAACGTCAACTGAATCAAAATGATGTGTTATGGCTATCAAAATCACAAAACATATTGAATCACATGACACCAAATGCATCTACAGCCTACACTGACTGAATATCAATTGTGAAAGCATGAAATAAATGCTGAAGTACTGTATCCATGGATGAAGTATTCCTAATCCATACCTAATCCTAATACCTAATCCATGCTGTATCGTTGGGCGTTGGCAGTGCTTTTATTTTATTATTGCAACGATGGACTTCTGAAAGAATAAGACTGAAAGGATGACTATTTTGTCCATTCAGTAATTGTCATGTTGACTGTTGAGTGATGTCAATGTGTTTGTGACTTGAAAAATTGGAACGTGCTAAGAGCAGGTATTGTGCAGTGACTGTTGATCATGCTGTTCATGGCAGGCATTCAGTAATCAGTACCTTGGACACTGACCATCCTCTCTTTTCCAGTGCCGTGATGGAGTTTCAGTTTGTCAAAGAGCAGTTGGGGCTGTCATTTCTGAAGCCAATTCGTGGAGGCAGGGGTGGCGGCTGCGTCTGCCAAGGGCAGGGCTTTGATTCTGATCGCGGCCAGCTGTACTTGAAATGGTCCGACGACGTGGGCAATGAGGTTAGTGAGTTAAAAAAAAAACGGTATAGAAAGTATTCCTCTCTAATATGCTAGAAACTTGTATTTATTGCTCATAGAACGCCCAACTGGACAAAAATGTCCAGTTGGGCGTTCCTGGAAATAGGAGTATCATTTGGTATGATTGTAGCCAGTAGTCATTGTGCTCAATGCTCAGTTCATTTGGGTTCTTATGGCGTGGTATAACATCCCATTCCTCTACAAAAATTTCACTTTTGGCTATTGTCCTGCTCACTCGGTTGCCTCCTTTGTATAAAATGTGGTGTGCCGACTGCCGTGACACTTAAACTTCACTGTGATCAGTAAGCACTGATCGATGTGGCTGCTCAGTTCTCACACTGAAGGTGCTGTGTCAACTATCATGCAGTCTGCTATCTTGCCACACTCTCTTGGTTTCTTCCCAGGCATTTCGAGCTATGGACGCAAAATGACCTTTGCAGTCGGCGCGTCCTAAAGCCCCAATAAATAACAACAAAGCATTTCGAGTAATCCACACAGAACCCCCTTCTGCCATCACCCTCCATTTGCTCCCCACTCCCGCAGGCGCGGGAGATGCTGTCTGGTGAGCGGGCCTCGCTGCAGACTATCCAAGATACGGACACAGTGCGCTGTCCCCGCCCACTGGGCGTGGCCGCCGACCCCGCCTCCGGCCGAGTCGTACTCGTTACGGAATTCCTGCACATGGGAGGTCTACGCGGCCGAGCGGCGCAGCTGGGGGAACAGATAGCCAGGTTAGTAAACAGCTAGCCATGTCCTCAGTGGACAGATTCCACCAGGCTAGTAAACAGCTAGCCATATTCTCAGTGGATAGATTCCACACTAGAACGTGAGGATGATGCAGGCTGTGGGATTGCCAGGAGTGTTAGTATGGATGTGGCCTAGGTACTAGCGAGGGCTCCCGCGCGTATTTATAGAAGTCGTCACTGTTCCAGGATGCATCTCCACAATGGAGCCGCCCTGGCGAAGGAAGAGGCTCATAGCTCGCGCGTTGGAGCGTCCCAAAAACATGTGAGCGCTGCTGTTCGGTTTCTTTGAAAACTTTTGAAAACCGTATCTGCAAGACCTTTGTTATGTTGGCTTGATATGGTACAGTATATTTTTTTTTTTTTTACTCGATAATGAGTCGTGCTATGAATTCTACCATCTCTTGATCTCACAAATGTTGGCTCATTTCCTAGGTCGTCGAGACCGTGTGAGCCGTAATAAGCGTCTCGGGTCCATCAGCTCCTCGGGTAGTCGCTCTGTCTCCTCTATGTAACTCTTCGTTTTCCCGCCAGGCGGCAGCACCGGTCAGCCAGTTTGGGTTTCCCGTGCCGACATGCTGCGGCCGGATCCCGCAGGCGAACCAATGGTGCGACGACTGGGTGCAGTTTCTGGCACGGGACAAACTGGAGCCCCAGGTGGGTGGGCCGGCGGGAATGGGAGACGTGGGGTCGAGCTGCGCTGAGAGTACAGGACTGGGAGAGACTGGGAAGCCCGACCCTATTAGATATGTCTGAACAATTAAACCGACTAGTGTTCGCACTTGGTTCTCATGTCCATTGGATTAGAATCATCAAGTATATTTGTTGTGAGCTTGTGACTACAGGCGATCATATAAGTTATCATGGACTTTGACGGTTTGCCTTTAATAAAAGCAAAAGTGAAATTTGGGGCAGTTATCCTTCATATTCTCAAAAGGATTTTGATATGTTTTTATGCCTCTTTGCTTCCCCATCCACCTTTTCTTAGCAATTTTCTTGGACAAATGCGTGCCTTTCCTATCGGATCTACCGGTATACCCACTGAAGTCCTGTTACTGGCTACCGACAGATCGCGATGATTGAGCGCGAATACGGGGACCGGGAGGCGCGTGAGCTGTGGCCGCGACTGCAGCGCTGCCTACCGGAGATGTTCAGAAATATCACCGTCACCCCGGCGCTGCTGCACGGGGACCTGTGGTCGGGAAATGCCGCCGAGACTGACGACGAGCCAGGTAAACGGGGAGACTGGAGCACGTGACTCGCCGGTGCAGGGCAGGGACATGGAGGGTTTTTTGGTGGAGATGGATCGCAATAGACTTTCGAGGTGGTATTTGGAGATACTTGCTTCTTCACTGTTCAGTTGTAGTTGTTTATATTGAAAACGTCAGTATACCCATCTCATCAATGTTTTTTTTTTTCGGTAGAAAATGTAGGAGCCTAGGCGGGGAAACTTAGAATATTTGAATAACGAGATTATCGCCAGCTCGGTCTTAATTGAGTGATGGGCCCCTTTTGACGAGTGCCTCATGCAGGCCCTTTCCGTCTGTACGCCCCTCGCCTGAATATGACCCGACCCGTCCTTCCGCCAGTTGTGTTTGACCCGTCGTCGTTCTACGGTCACGCCGAGTACGAGCTGGGCATCGGGCACATGTTCGGCGGTCTGGGATCGGGCTTCTTCCGTGGCTACCATGCTGTGCTGCCCAAACAGGAGGGCTTCGAGCGCCGGAACCGGCTCTACCAGCTCTTCCACAACCTCAACCACTGGTTAGTGGTTAGTTACAGTGAGGGGCATCTTAGGTAGTGCTAAGTGCTTGGGAGATTACGTGACTGCATCGCATATGGTTTGATGGGAGGCTGGTTGTGTCTGCTGCTTTTTTATCACCGAAACTCTATTTTATCCGTACAATCCTTTGTGTTGTATTTCGCTTGTACTAAAAGCTACCTATGTGTTTTCATCCGAATTCCGAGGTGTGTTTTTCATGCGCTATACATTCTACTTTAAAACGTTACCTGTCCTCTCATGACTGAGTCACTGTGCCCGTTGTGTTTCAGGAACCACTTCGGCTCCGGCTACCGGGGCAGCTCACTGAGTCTGATGAGGTCTCTGGTCAGTGGCTCGTAGAGCTCGGAAGAGAAGTGACACGCCCGGCCCGGCCTGGGACAGGAGCACTCGTCTGCTGCGGTCGGTGATTATTTGCCTTGCCTATCTGCCCAAGGGAGTGATATTGTGTTGGGCCATCTGGGAATTCAGTGTGATTATGGGGTGCCAACTGCTAGGCTGATGGTGGGTTTTGTTGAGGGTAACTGTTTTTTAGTGTTGTCAAATGCTATAATATTGTTCGGGTATGTCTGTTGGGGTGTAATGTTATTCTGCCGTCCAAAGGATTCTGACCGTAAGCGCCATTTTCCAAAATTTGTAGAACACCTATTGATTTATTAGATTGCCCCAGCTTTTCATAATTTAGATGTTTGCGGAAGTTTCTTTATTTTCTACTGTAATGGAAAAGCAAGACATATTTGGCGCGGCTGAAACACGAAGCTGGCGAACACCTTTCTCTCCACTTCTATAGTTATTCCACACATCCCCTCCCATTTGACGAGCTATGCTTTTAAGTACTTACCAGTCTACAGTACATGCTTTTGGCAGACTTGGCACATACGATCTAACCTGGTAACCGTCTGCAGGGGACATTCAACATTATGTCGTTTGTAGAAGGGTCGGGTGATATACTTGAGCCTGACAACCGGTTGAGGCGGCAAGTTGCCGCCTTGTTCTGGTGCGATTGTATTGTATTGTATTTACTACAAGCACACACAGGCAAACGCCCTTTTAACAGGTGCAGTCAAAACAGTACATAAAATCATAAACAAGATGAGGTGAAAACACAAACGATTCACAACACTGTAGTTAAAAGCACGGCATAACATAGGTAGGTATCTACTATAAGCAACACTAAAAAGAAAACAAGCTAAAAGTATACACTAAAAGGAAACATGCTAGTACACACCGGCGGCCTGACCGAATGAATATGCAGCAGTTCTGAAGGCTCCAAGTGTTGCCGTGAAAAAGTCAACTGTACTGTTCGCGGCTAGGAGGGCGTTACAGCTGTTTGGAATTCGCCCGAACATAGAGTTTTTGACAGTATTGACTCGTGCTGGTGGGATATTCCACAGCCTGATGTTGCGCACCCTTCTACTAGGTGCTGAGAGTGAGAACCTTGTGACTAGTTGCGGGCAGTCAATCTGACCATGGAAAATCTTGAATAAAAACATGAGGTCGTGTTGATGAAATCTCGATTTGATGGATGGAACCTGAAAGTGAGACAGTAGATGTTCGTAATCCAGGCAGTTTGTGGGATGGTCCGAACGAGATGCGAGCCAAATGAGGAACTTGTGTTGCACACGGTCTAGTCGTTTCATTTGGGTCACTGCAGCGCCGGCCCAGACGACACTACAATACTCCAGGAGTGATCGGACATGCGCAAAGTAGGCAGTACGCAATGCTCTGACGTCAAGGGCCCCGCCGCGCAGGTTGCGAGGCTGCTGCATACCCCGAATGAACAACCCGAGCATGCGTCTGGACTTCGCCACAACAGTGTCTATGTGACGCGCGAATGTCAGCTTGCTGTCCAGTATCACTCCGAGATCACGTGCCTCTACCTTGCGCTGCAGTGAAACATGAGTGATCTGGTAATCAAATGTAACTGGCCGGGTTTTGAGCGTGTACGAAATAACAAAACATTTGACTGGGTTCAATTTTAGCTGCCATGCCTCAGACCATCGCACCAGCCGACCAAGGTCGGCCTGCAGGACGGCGGCGTCGTCGTTAGAGGTTACACGATTGAAAAGTTTCAAATCATCCGCGTACATGATACAGTTTGTGTTGATGATAGATGGAATGTCAGCAGTGTAGCAGATAAAAAACAAAGGTCCACAGATGCTGCCTTCTGGCACCCCAGACTTGACAGAAGTCCAGTCAGAGGTCACGCCGTTCAGCACTACGCGCTGGCGCCTATTGGACAGATAAGATGCGAGCCAGGCATACGCTTTGTCAGAGACACTAAACGATGTTCTCAGTTTGTGCAAAAGCAGCTGATGGTTAACTGAAGTAAAAGCAGAGCTAAAATCGGTGTAAACTGTGTCCGTCTGCGAGCCAGCAGCAATAGAATCCCATGCGTGGGAGAGAAAGCAGGCTACGAGCCTTCTGTCAGTCACAGGCTGGTTTGGCCCTGCTGGTGCTATTGTAGCCGCCCGGTCACGACTCTTCTCACACACAGTGCCCAAGGATTGACTGTGAGTGTTGGACTCTTCTTCTGAGTCGCCTTGGGACTCAGGTGGACTCACTGTGGGCTCCCCACCGTGACAGTTGTTCCTGGGTGGCACCTCATTGGAACTGTAATCGAATGGTGGTATGGGTTCAATGATAGAACTTGCCAACAAGTCAGTGAGTTGGGTCTCGTACTGGACAACAGCCTCTTCACCTAGTCTGTCCTTCATACGGGATGTGCGCGCCTTTGTAGCGTCAAAGTTGGAGATTGGTCTGGCTGAGTCTGAGATTGGTCGCTGAGCAGAGCCGATCTGTACTGTATAGCTCAAGTTGTACTGGGTCGTCTCCGAATCGGCTTTGCAGGTTGATCTGGACTCGATGGTATGGCCGAGGCTCTTCCAGCTTTTCCTGAAAACCCACGCATGCGAATGTGTCAGTTCTCAGGATCGGAAGACCGAGATCCTCTGCCAGAGATGTCCTCACATAAGAGGTGTCTGATCCGCCATCCAATAGCACTCGTACCAGCCGGTGTCCTTTCGGGCCTGAAGCTTTTACCAGGGCAGTTTGGAAGAACTGATTGTTGTGCCGGCTGATGGCATTGTAGCGACAGCTTCTTGGTGTTGAGTTGTCAGTCCTTTGAGCTGAGTCGACTGTTGGGCTGGTTGCAACCATTGATGGCTGAGGAGATGAAGACGGGAATGCATGGGGAGCTATCCCCGTTACACTCTTTGGGATTTGAGAAGGTGGAGACGGGAATGCATAGGGAGCTATCCCCGATGCCGAAGGTGCTGCTGATGTCTCCCGTTCCCCGCGATGTAGAGATGAGTGATGATGCTCCTGACACAGTGGACATCGTCTGCTTTGACAGTCTCGAACTCGATGAGGTCCAAGGCACTGGAAGCAGAGTCCAGCCCTCTTCACGACGCTCCATCGATCCTCTGGTTTCATTCGGTGGTACTGGTCGCATTTTGCAAGGCCATGTTGTCCCTGTCCACACGCTTGGCACCTCCATTTAGGCTTAGTCACCATCTGAACCCGTTGAGAACTCAGCGTGCTAGTAGCTGAGTTAGTGGGTGACTGGTGAGAACTTTCTGCATGGTTTGGCTTTCCCCTCTGACATGGGACCTGGAAGGCCTCTTCACGCAAGTTCATCTCCTCGTGGAGGCAGATCATGAAGCGGGAGAACTCTGATGACCCCTCCTCAGTAGGGGCTGTTTTACGAGATCTGGCCCACTGCATCCTCCATGTCTCAGGGATTTTGCCCTTCATCACCGGTAGTAGCAGCTCGCCATAAGAATCGGAGGGCGTGTCGAGGGCGTCCAGTGCTCGAACGTTTGCGGTGAGGTCGTCTATGAGACGCCGCAACCCTCTCAGGTCATCAGGATTGGACACGGCAGGAAGAGCAAGCAAATTTGCCATCAGTGTGTCCTTTCTGATACGAGCTTGAGGTAGCTAGACTGCGCTAGCCGCTCGGCGTCACAAGGGTCGTTTCCGGCTTCTACGGCTTCAGGCCCGCGAGAAGGGGAATTGACTCTCTGAGTGGGTGCGAAGTACCTAACGGCGGTGTAGGCTTCGGACGTTGCAAAGACCAAAGCTCGTGACAGGGGAACTTTACCTCCCAGAAGCCTCAGAATCAGAGCGCAGCGTATCAAGCTAGTAAGCACCGCCAGGCACCCGAGAAGCATTACTGCGAATCCGAACCACCCACCAACTATGTAGCCCTTGCTGAGCATCCAGCCAGAGATGATGTCAGGTACTCGTTCGGTCACCTCGTCCAGGTGATCTTTCAGAGTTTTGCGGTCTATGCTGGCGCCCGCGAGGGCATCCAGTCTCCTGAGCGTCCGGATCTCAGATGCACCGGGGGCCTCAAGAGCAGCTCTGAGGCGCTTGATGTCTGAGGTTCTGTAAATTCCGCTGGTGTCCAACTTGGGTAGTGCCGCAGTCTTCCAGCCCGGGATTTCTCTCGACACCGGAAGCGGCCTGGCATAGCGGGGCTCCACGAGAGAGTTCGGGCTGTACCAAATGCCACTTTCCTCCAGAACCAGCGGCACTCGGCTGCCGCATTCGATTTGGCGCGACCTCTGGATGATTTTCCGGGAAGGGAGGGACATGAAGGCGCTTGTTCCATCTGAGAGAGCAACTGGGATTTCCTCGAAGCATGTCGAGTTCTGGGCGATGCAGACTTCGACTCTTGCACAAGTGGCCAGCATGATTGCCTCTCCTGCTCCAGCGGCAAATGTGCAGGGAATTTCCGGATCCAGGGGAACATCTAGTCCGGGGTGGAGTGACAGCATGAGGACGCGAAGCTGCAAATCTTGGCGACGGGCCAGACAAAACTGATATTCTATCTCGGCCAGGTCCTGGCTCATCGAGAAGGTGAGAGAGTTGAAAACGTACCCTGAGAGCCCCTGCATGAGAGACATAAGATTGGGCTTAGTAACACTCCGTAGGCCACGGTGGTCTGGGAAGCTGACCAACAGGAACACAGAGGACACCTGGGTTGCCTGTGCAATCCCTCCGCACATAGGTTCCGGTGGCCCGAGAGTGGAATGGATCTGGAAGGCACTATCGTCACCCCTACTTCTCACGAACGACCTAGACCTGAACGTGATGATCTCAACCTCGCCCTCATACAGGAGGGAGATCAGCCGTCTATCGCAGGGTTGGTTGCTCGACCCAGACATAAGTCCCCTCCGAGGTTCCCTCCAGCCCCATATCGGACGAGTAGGGCATCATCCTGCCGTTGGCGACTACTCGGGACATATCCGGGAACGCTTTCACACTCACCTCTTCTATCTCTATTGTTCCGGAATGGATCTCATAGTTGGTCCTATGCGTACAGCTCCCGGTGCGTTCGTCCGGGAAGTCACCGGTGTTGGAGGCTCTATAGTTGACCGAGGCTCCGACTGATACCTTGACTGCGGTGGCACGGTCCCCGATCTGAACGGTCCAAATACCGCGAGTCGCCGCCATGATGCAATCCTGCACGGTGAGGTGCAAGGGAGAAGTGGATGCCGCTTTGGTCAGATAGTTATAGCTCAGAGTGTCGCACAAGAAAGAAGTCTTCGTCACCAGCCCGCTGCATCGGTAGCCCTGGACCTCCACTGAATCGCCCTTCTCCACGAGAGCTGCGACACGCTTCACTTTCTCTGGAGCCTCGTCTCTCTGACATGCTTCTGACCTGAATAGGCTGTACATCTCCGTCTTTAGCGAGCTACTGCAATCACAGGCCGTGATGGCTCCGCCGGGGCTCATCGACCCCAGCCAAAGAAGCATCCTCAGAGCGGCAAAGCGCACACTGCCCATTATGTCGGCGGTCCTCCAACACGAGGAATATACCTCTAATATGGCGGAAGACCGATCCTCCAAAACAAAGCAACCGAAACAAGAATAAACTGTTTGGACCCAGTGTCCCCGTTTCTGTGCGCGCTGTCTAGAGCTGCGTCTGACCAGGGTCCAGGATTTCCTGTTTGTGTTGAATTGTTCTGAACATAACCACAAGACAAAGAAACAATTTCAATAAAGCCCTAAGACCTCCCCGGCAGGCAAAGAAGCTGGTTTAAAATTTCTGACTCTGTTTTTCAGTTGAGAGGTTTTGCCTCAAAGTTGTCTCGCCCTCCATGACCTTGATAGATTCTCCGCCAGCGCAGAAACTCACGGAGGAAGAGATCACACGTTCCTCCGCCTTCCTCCCGCTCGGGCGCGTCTGGGTGTGGCCCAGAACAGAAGGGATGCAGAGCTTGCAAGGCCTGCTACAATCCTGTCGTGCAGGAAGACTGATTCACTCCTTCCGGAGTTCACCTCTCCCAATCGCCAGAGGTCCGTTCTGCCCTCCGCGGGGGTGATGACCCATCTGGTTAGCCGAGAGTCTTCCAGGTATCGCCATGTCTGGGTCAGGGCGGACTGTGCAATGGTGTAATAGGCGGAGGGTCCCAGGGGTACCCCATGGCGGAGACCCTCCAAGGCCCCTTGGCAGAGGATCACCTCCTCTAGACATCCACGAGCCGATCTCAAGTCGCAGTCTCCTCTCAGAATCTTGATCATATTAGCCGAGTGCTTGGCTACCAAGTTGATTAGGTGGGTGCGGTCTGTTCGAATGATGTCAGGAGACAGAGGGCCTAGAGATCTCTTGAGAACAAGCCCCGAAGCCACATACTTGTTCTGATAGTTCCTGCACCACCACTCGCAGAACTGGGAGAAGTATAGTTCATATGAGGTTGCTCTGGATGCATCCCTGATGCCCTCAGACATCTGCTGAAGCTTCTCCAGGAGACCTAGTGGAAACTGTTCCTCGATCTTGCTGTCACGTGGCGATGGGACTTTGCCGCATAAGGCGCCGGTTACGGCTCAGTGTATGACCTTCCTTACTGACTATATAACTCTGCAGTCCCACCTTCCAGGTAACACTCACTTAATATAACCATGTGGTTACCATATGGACATTAGGCATGCCCATCTAATTCCACATAGTGCCCACATTGGCTGCCCTATGTGGTAACCATAAGTGCTGCCCCATGTTGTAACCATATGGGCTTCCCCGTATAGTAATCATATTGTTTTCCCTATGTCGTAACCAATGGCTACCACACTTGGTAACCACATGGGCTGCTCCATGTCGTTACCATATAGGCTGCTCCATTCGGTAACCATATAAGCTGTCCATATGAATATCAAACTGGCATCGCAAGTGGCCGCTCTGTCGACTGCGCCGCTTGGGGACTCCATGGCAAACTGGCTGTGGGTTCTTTCGTGGGCTGAATAGTAAAACTACCTGAGTTTCTTACACTTCTCGTACCTACATCAATACATTAACAACTACGACAGTTTCCTTTCGACGTATATTACACTCGAGATTCGGTGACACATTAGGTGACGCACTACGGAGCTCCAACTCCGGCCCTGTAGCGTCGTCGTCGATTCACGCCCATGTCTCCCTCAACTCACTACACCTCTGCACCACACCGCACTATACGTGTACCACCGACACCACAACTGACCACTCAGCTACAGACGGACACTCACTCTGTGAGACGCTGCGCCGCAGCACCACACTGACACAACACTACCCCCAGCGTCAGCGTCATGTTCGAAACCGTTGCCGCCGCTACTGGTGTGTTCGCGTTTCCGCTGCCATTGCCGTTGCTGCTGGGGGCGCTCCCGCGGCCACCGCCGTTGCTTTTGGTGGCCTGGCGCGCTGTCCTATACCCTTCCCGGTCTCGGCTGTTCACCAGCCACTTTCCGATAGCGTTGGCGATGTCCTTTTCGGTGACCGACAAGGCCGGGTTCTGTTTGACTGCTCCTGCCGGGGAAAAAAAAGAACAAAACGCTTGTTACGAGGGAGCAAATCTTGCGTTTCTAGCTAGCGAAATGTAGGAAAAGGTATTGAGGAACAATTTATTACTCACAAAAGGAAGTGAAAACCATTTGTTCTGTGATAAAAGCGAAACTGGTGAGGCAAGGTAATTAAAAAAGAAAAAAGGAACAACACTGCCAAATTAATTGTTCATAAAATGAGCAGGACGATAGAAATTTGTTCAGAAAAAAAAACGGGTTACAAGATATGCTTACTGTAGACGACAGTGTAGAGCTTCGTTGTCATAAAGCCTGGCTTTTCGTGGCGCTTGACCCCATTCATGTTGAAGAGCTGCCCAAGGAGCTCTTTACCAGTTGGGCCATGACGCGGCGGATGCATTCACCGACAGTGCTGCTGCATTTGTCGCCCAGTACAGTTGCACCTGTGACTTGTATGACTGACGTATTGGTGGACTAACTTTACTGGCAGATGTTCACGTCGAACTCAGCTCTCTGTTGCAAGGTCGTCCGTTCAGCGAGCCATAGGAAACACATCCAACTGCTATCTGTCGGTGGAACATTTGTATTTCTTAGCTGTATTTACACTTTACTTCTACAGATTGCGCACTAGGCTCTCCACTGATGCACTCTGAAATTTCACTAGACCTTTCCCATAAATCTGTTCAGTGTTCACCCATTGAAAAGCGGTTACTTTTTTCCTATTCACCATGGCTTGGGCGAACTCCATCCGCATCTAGCTTCTCCTTGAGCCTCCTGAATCCCTCCATTGAGGTCAGAGGCAGAGCAGCTCCGCGCGGTAGCCTCCCCGCCGTGGCGTGGGCACTACCACTACTGCCGTTTAGTCTCCGCAAGATGTTGTGCAGCAGGGCGACGTGTATCTGCTGCGTTTCCCGGATCTCTTGCCGCTCTCTATGCGCCTCCAGCATTGTGAGAGACGCTCGACAGTCCTCGAACAGGCTGGTCTGAAACGACACGATAACAAGAACCACTGAACAAGTTGGCATAGGCGCCAAATGACCTCGCAGTCGGCGCGCCCCTAACCCCCAACAAACAACGAACAAGTTGGCAACCATCGGGCAAAAGTGGAAATCAATAACGCATAACAAGCTGTAAAACATTGAGCCTGGGCGCCGATGACCACTGTAGTCCGGGTGCCCCCCCCCCCAAAAAAAATCATCATCATCATCATCAAACATTGAGCCCTCAGCTATCTAGTAACAGCGACTTTGACCTGCCGTCGGCTGCGGCCGTTCCGACTGCCAAACTCCCTGTCGTCTTCACATGACTTTATATCAGAAAGTCGTTCAAGCAGTAAGCAATAAGCACTTTGATTCGGCAGCTGACCTATCAGCTTGGGCCAGCAGTACCCTGAGAGCGGTAGGGTCCAACGTCCGGCCATCGCCGTGGTCTCTCCGCGTCTGTCTCTAAGCTAAGCATTCGCGCACGTGCACTGCACGCGCTGCGCGCGCGCCGCCGGATGCTGGGGTCATTCACCCCGCAGCCACTCAGGCTCCTCGAGGTGGGAGATCGGATGCAGTGCACTTGCACTCTACATACTGTAGTGGTTTGCGCCCGAATCTCTAACAGCTATCTGGCTAGACACGTGTTCCCAACGCGAGTTGTTTATTCACACTCTCCGAAGACCAACTACAATATTGGCGCACTTGGCGAAAGCCCTAAAATGCTGCAATACAGTACACTGATCATTAGTTACCTTGAATAACATTTATGCCTTTGCTTGCGCACGTCGTAACTGACGTCCCTAGCCTTTTTAGTACGTTTGCGAGAAAGGCTTAAGGGTAAAAAGGTGACAGGAAGGCTTCTCTCCCCCTCCGCCCGACCACCGGCCCGTGCCGTGGGCTCAAGTGTTCCCGGGACCAGATGGAAGGGTCCGATCCGTCCAGATCAAGACGGCGGGAGGATGCGTGTATAGACGGCCTGTCGTCAAGATCGCGGTGCTGGATGAGAAGTGATCAAAACGCTGAAGAGTAGTCATGTACATATTTGTTGTGAATAGCAATGCAACCCTCAGAATGGATCAGCCCCCGGCTTGTTCATCATCAGACAAAGGATGCTGAGAAAAGTGTATTTATGTCAAAACCAAACGAAGCAGTAAGCACACATCTGACTTTAAGGAAGCAGGCACAACCTAAAGATCGGCCAAGAGCTGGCGGGCAGTGCGTCGACAGTGCCGATCGACCGTGCCAGCACTTAACGCGGTCAAGCACTGGCGCAGTATCATCTCTTCGACAGCAGGGTGTCGGGCTAGCTTACTCGCCATGGTAGTGATGCGGGACAGCTCCTCGTGCTGCTGAGAGGACAGCTTGGCGGCCTGCTCAAGCCGAGTCAGATAGCCCTCGTTGTCAGCGACCAGTTGGCGATGTTTCTACACTGCCACTCCCAGCTCGCGGGTCAGTCGGTCGACACGTCGGTGCAGCGCGGCTTCGCTCCGCTGAGCAGCGGCGAGCACGGCCTGAAGCTCAGAGAGCTGCACTTCTTGGCGCCGCTTCGCCTCTGCCAGCTCCCATCGCATGGTGGCTCTCCAGGCGTCAGCCTGGCCGGCTAACTGTTCCTGCAGGGATGCCACCTGAAGCTGCAGGTCACAGGCAGCCGACTCCAGCTGGCTGATCCTGCCGTGGGCATCAGCCACCGTGACCTCCAGCTCTCGGAGGCGTCGGGCGTCGCGTCGACGGCCAGCCGACAGCGCCTCCAGTGTCACCAGCCCTTTCTCAAGCAAGGGCACCGCCAGAGCCCTCAGGACGTCCGGAGGAGTGAAGAATGGGGGCGGCATAACCATTGCCGCCCGCGCGACCTCCAGCGGCCCGCCGCTCGAGCTGAGGCCGCGCGCCCACCGCACGTAGTCGGGCCCGTGGTCTCGGAGCAAGTGCGCGCTGATGTTCACGACCCTGCACACGAGAAACGGCAGGTCAGGCGACGTGGAATCAGAGACAGCTTTTGTCTAAAACATTTACAGGGGATGGAGTAGATTTTTTGTTTTGTTTTGTATGTAAATAGTACAGCGTCACTTACCGGGAGATTTCCTCGCTGCCGGTCGGCCGATCAGGATGGAATCGGGCCTGAAGTCGACGCTGGCGACCGGCGACGTCCACGGCAAACTGCGGGGTCCCCCGACGCCGGTCAGGTCCACCCCCAGATGTTTTTTTTTTGTGTGGAATAAGATGATTAATAAGATGATTGGTCAGCCAGCGGGGGAGGGGTAGGGGTGGAAGAGCAAAGGAAGAGGAACTTACCTATGCACAATCACAATGCCTACGCAGGCATGCTTCGCACAGACTTAATTTTGTGTGATGCATCCTTGCAGCGGTCTATATAAATCAACACCTGCATCATCAGACAAGATCACACAAATCATAAATCAAACATTTATTTACAACATCGCGATGCATCATTGCACAAACCACACGCCATGCCATCACGCCCAACATCATCTGTGCGTATTTACAGCTGATGATGTAGCTTCAGAACGTTTTGGCATATGTGCGTCTTCACGCCGCCCAGCCGTCTCCTTACGAATGGCGTGGAGTTGTAGCCGAATGAACAGTTGCACCAGGAAGTGAAGGGGACTATCATCTGCAGTGCACAGAGAGCTCTGCAGGCGCTGATGGTACAAATATGATGTGAGACTATCCTGGACATAGCGTTTGGCTGAAACAACACCGCAGGTGCCATTGGATTGTGTTGCACGAAACGTCCAATCCCCGACATCATAGAAAGCCTGGATGGACTTGTTTAGTCCACCAACATCTGCGTCGGTCAGTCCGGTATACGATCTTTGGCCAAAAAGAATCTCACGCTCGTACACAGGGGAACATGGCAGGGGTCCCCTCCCCACTCCAACAGTCCCAGATGGCCAGAACACCGGCTATTGTTAGCCGTAGGCCCTGCACTGAAGGGACTTGGACACTCCATTTCCCAAGCCAGGCTGCTAACTTTTCCAGACAGTGTCGTCGGGCTGAGACGTTTTCTCCTGAGATGGCCCTCTTCAGAGGATTGGCGCTGTACAGCCTGCATGTGTTGAGCACGTCCAGAGAGTCGTTCAGAAGCAGCGCGAACTCAGCAGTATCTTCTGCAATCTTCGGCAGGCACCCTTGAAAACTAAAAGAACAATCACACACTTTTACACGTTAGTCACACGTTCACTCATGAGACGGCCGCGGAGGTCCACCAGCTCGCCGCCACCCTCGGCCTGCTCAGCCTCCGTGCCGTCCACTGGGGGCGGTGCTCCGGCTGCGTCGTTACGGCGTAGGAAATTGTGCAGCACATAGATGGTATAGACCAGCTGACAAGCGTGGTCCACGGAGACGCTGGGCGGCCGTCTCAGCAGTCGCCAAATCTGGGTCATGATGCCGAAGGCATTCTCCACCACGCGTCGTGCCCGGGACCGGTGGTAGTTGAAGACCGATTCAAGGCACCAGCCGGCCGAGTCTGGCCTCGGTGCGGCCCGGGTACGGCCGCATGATGTTGGCGGTGAGAGGGAACAACGCCTCGTCCGCCACAAACACAGGTGGCAGCTTCACCTCCGTGCCCGGGAGCGGCTTGGCTGTTGGCAGGCCGAGCGTCCCGTCCCTCAGCTTCTCAGCCAGGTCGCTGCGGCCGAAAATGCCGCCGTCGGACTCTCTCCCAGCGCTCCCCACCGACACGTAGACGAAGCGGTAGTTACCGTCGACGGCAGCCAGAAATACGGGGCTAAAGTTTTTCTTGTAGTTGAAGTACATGCTGCCGGGGTTTGCTGGTGCCTGGATTAGGACGTGTTTTCCATCGATGGCCGCCACGCAGTTGGGGAAGTCCCACAGCTGCTTGAAGGCCGCTTCGCTCCGCCACCAGGTGGCCTCGGTCGGGGCCGGCAGCACCTCCGGGCCGAGGACAGCCACGATGGCGGCACACGTGTCCCACACGATGGTTCGCACCGTCCGTTCGCCGAGTCGGTAGGTGGGCGCCATCGCGGCGAACTCCATCCCTGAGGCGAGGTACCGGAGGGTGACGGCCAGACGCTGAGCCGGCTCGATGGGCTCTCGAAAGTGTGTGTGCTGGCGGGTGATCATCGGTCCGATTTTAGACAAGATCAGGTCAAACGAGTCGCGGCTCATCCGGAAATAGGTCTGGTGCCTATCCGGGTCCAGGAGTCGCAGCTCCTGCACGAGGTGGTAAAACTCACCCCGAGCTTTACGCCGCTGTTGAACCTCGGTGACCCATACTCGCCGACGTGGCCGCCGACGAGCGTGCTCCACAGCCACACGGAGCCGCGCCTGAGCCAGGCCGACACGTACATCCATGGTTACATTTATCGACAATATATACAGAACACTCGGAACAATAAACGGTATGAAATACAATAAGAACAATAAACACGAAACGAACGTAGCCTATGTCTATACAACTTAAACGAAAAGGAAGAAAGCAGCGTAGGTGTAGTCAAGGGCGGATCCAGGGGCATCTCAAAGGGGGGGCCAAATGCCCATCATGTTTTTCGCTAGGATAGGGCCCGCAGAACCTAACCTACCCCCAAATCCTATTTTCTCCCCGGATTTCGGCCACTTTATTTTGTAAGGTTGCAATTTTGCCAAAAAAAAATCAAATAAAATAAAAAATCAAAAAAAAAATCACGTACTTCGGCGGTAGGGGGGGGGGGTTAATAGGCCCCAATTTGGCTGCGCCCTTGCAAATGGCAATCCGTAGTGGCAACCTATACCCTGCTAAAGCGCCTTTCTAAGGAGAGGGGTTAACGCCTGACTATTTTTTGCTAGGCCTAGGCCAATTGAAGGGGAACTGCAAGGTGGGCTTATACATGCAGCGATATCCGAACAACAAATAAGGAGGCAGAAAACCTAAATTATTACTTGGGAGTAGTCAAAATGTCATTGAGAAAGCCGGCCGTGATGGGGTACATTTTCCGCATCCTGCTCTGCATGCAAAAGCAGATGGACGTGAATGATGCTTAAAGTGATAGCGTGTATTTATTAGTAGAAGCTTGGGTGCCTATGGGACAAAAATAACTTTGGTAATAAACATGTAATTGTGGTAAAATGTTGATAGCATGAATCCCTCAGCACAGGATATGTTTAGCCAGATATGAATCTATGAATCGGTCTTATGGTTGGATTTTCAACCCGGAATGGCATTTGACATAATGACATTAGCGGTTTAGGGCACAAATGGCTCACAAGTAAGCTCACAAAATGATGCATGATGAAGAACTTGTTATTCAAGCCAAGCTGTTTTTGTGCAATACGCGTATGATTTATATCACATGTGTTTCCTGAAATCAGGTGATTTCATCGCGTTTATGCTAGCTGTCCTGTTCACAGAGATCAGCACAATCAGCCTATCAGTTAATACGCGGTCATCCTATCTGTCAGACATCTGATAGTGATGACAGTTGACACGTCTGGCGCAGAACCGAATGTATATTATGTATGTACATACATATATGGTCAGCCTTTCAATATCACATCGCACAGGATGAGGATAACATTGAGCAGTCGAGGATCACATCGCGCAGGGTCAGGGCCACATCGCGCAGGATCAGGATCGCGTCGCGCTACAGGCGCAATCGGAACTCCCGACGGCGACAGGCAGACGCAGCGAAGCGGTTGATGACCTCGCTGGTCGCCGGCATGTGGTCCCGATGTACCTGAAGCAGAACGAGCGCCTCGAGCCGACCCTCGGTCATGGTCGTTTTGAGCGCTGTCAGTGTCCTAGCTACCTTGGAAAACACGCGCTCGGCTTCTGCGGTTGTTACTGGTAGCACGCTGAGTACCTTTAGAAGCATATGTACGTTTGGAAAGATTTCAGCCGGGCACGCGTTGAGGGAACTGATAGCAGTCGTCGGAACTTCTTCCTTGGGTTTATCACGCCACATGGCTTTCCACACGCTGAACTCGGCTTTCACCTGCGAGTCAGTTACTGATCCTAGGAGACCTTTAAACTGCTCGTAGGCTGGCTCCACGTCAGACCACTCCGTAGAAACTGTTTTCTTTGGCAGGAGTTTGCTGAGGCTCGCGGTCAGCTGCGTGTGCTTGCCGAAGCGCAGGTTGATGTCTTGCAGGACGAGATCCACGGCAGGATTGAAGACCGTGATCTGGTAGTAGGCTTCTGTGGAGAGATCCCTGCCTGCATTTCCCCGGTAGACGGACTTTTCTGGCAGACGCGGCTTCCTCACCTCTACACTCAGCTTCTCTGCAGCGCATTCCACCGTCCGCATCAACACAGCGAATTCCTTTTCACTGGAGGCTCTCTGCTCCGTCAGCACGGACTTCACCGCATCTACCAACTGTAGGGCTTTAGTGAGGTCCAGCTGCTTATCCTGAAGTGCCAGAGCCAATGGCCGAAGGATGCCGGCCAACCGTTCAACTACGACCAGACCTACCAGGAATTCGGTCCTCGAGATGGCACTCAGAAGCGCCGTGGCCTTCGAACTGGAGCGCCGATCTTGCCACGTGGCGATCTGCTCCAGTGCCAGGTGGATAGCGCTGAGCTGTTCCAAGAAACGCTCCACAGCGAGATGCCTTTCGACAAACCGTGTTTGGCACAGTTTGATCAGCTTGAGCCTCTTATCGCCGTCCATCTTTGATGACTGTGCGTAGCGCAGGATTTCGCCCCGCTTTGCACCATCTGTTAGAAAAACGACGACAGTCTCCATTGTCCCCAAGGCATTTCTTACCAAATCCACTTTGTTGATGAGTGACGTCGATAGATTCAATGCATGAGACGCACAGTGGAAATACTCTGCCAGTGGTGCGGCTTCCTTCACTTGTGCCACCACGCCCACCCGCTCACTCGACATAGCAGCCGCGCCGTCGTAGCATTGGGCTACAAGGCGAGAAGTGTCCAGGCCCAGCTTGCGGATACTGCCTAGCAGCGCTTCTGCGAGGTTCTTCCCCGACATCTTCAGCTCTGGGCCGTTCGCGGACCGCCGAATGACGTCCATCACATCCAGAAGAGCGACAGGGTCTTCCCGAATTACGAGTTGGCCACTCTCATTTTCGTCTACATATCGAGCCACCACAGCCATCTGCTCTCTGTTTGAAATGTCTGTAGTGTCATCAGCCATCAACGCCCATACTTGAGCCTTTTGCACCTTGTTTGTCACACGTTCCTGCACCAAAGTCCTGAGGACGTCGAGGAGCTCATTCTGGACTGTTTTGCTCGTTTAAAGCGCGTTACCAGAACCATCTTGCAGGTGCCTTTTCAGTACTTCGTCGCCACTCTGAAGCCTAAATCGGAGCAGCCCTTTAAAGTTTCCATCGTTTTCGGCTGGCTGAGTACCACTCCCATCAATTCGCCCATCGTCACGGTGGCCTCGCAGTGATATGTTTTGCGTCACAGCAAACTTGAGCGTTTCGATGATTGACGTCAGTACTGCCCTGTTACGCCTGACCTCGCGCTCGCTCGCTGTGTCCATCACTGCATCGATGCTTTTCTTTGGATCCTTCATTGCGATCGTAAAGCTGGCAGCCTTTGCAGCATTGGCCTGGTGGGATGCTGACTGGGCATGCGAATCCAGAGCACCATTCTTGCCGGTCAAGTCAGAAAAGTCGACAAGGGGGCGGCTCACCAGCTTGCCTTTCGACCTGCCTTTACCTCCACGTGCACCTTCGCCTTCATCAAGAGTTTCGCCAAAAAGCACACAAACACTACACCATGCACCAGATAAGTTCCCCTTTCTGGATACAGCCAGCCACTTGTATGTATCCAAGTGATGCCGGAGAAGATACCTCGGCCGGGACACCCCATTCTTTGTGTGATACGAAACAGGGAACTGACTTTTCTCGGAGGGACACCATCGTTTGGTCAGTCCTTCTAGCTTTTCTTCATCGCTGGTTTTCTTTGCGATAAAAAAACCGAAGTCATTCGGAGGCAGAACAGGCCTATCATCTGGGATTCCAACAATGTCCTCTGAATCGCCACCACTCTGGTCTGGAGAGCCTGCTGACTGATTTTCAGATGGCGTGAAGGATGAGGTTCCAGGGCCAGGACCCGTCACAGGAGACTCCAGGGCCAAGGGGCGATCCTCCTCTGAAGAGACAAGCAAGGGGATATAGGATTACTATCCGGTCGCTAAACGGTCAGGTTGGACTCTGCTGGTTGGACTCTGAAAATTACTTTATCAATTAGGCAAGCATATTAGGAAAAAAGCTGCCGATTGTCGGCGCTGGCATCTTTGGTAGGTACCTAAGAAGTCGGAATACCACCAAGCTCGTTTGCAAAATATTAAAGAAATGTTATTTGCATAAAAATAAAACAAGAAAATGCAACGTTTCTAGTTCATTCACTCAAAAACCGTTTGTCAAAGTCATGTTACCATTACAACCAGTGGGTGTTTCGGACCGCCAGCTAATGTCCGATAAAAAAGTAAAAACAATCTAGGTATATGTAGTAGTCTGTTTAGACTAAAGCAAGGTTACCGACAGAAGGTTAAGAAGACGGCATAGGTAACACGACGGTGACGCCCGTACAATCAGCTTACGCTCTATGATAATATGATAATTGGGGCTTAGGGGCGCGCCGACTACAATGGTCAAATGACGCTCATATTAGCTTCTGCTCTAGCATGCGCCATTGATAGTTCAAACCAATCTTAGCCAGAATTCACAAAGCTAGTATAACTATTCTATTTTTAGATACTATTTGTGACTGCCGGCGAGCGGTGCGCGTTGTGCCGCTGAGCCGTGTCAGCACTCGTCGCTGTAGAGGTCGCCGCGAGCGCTGCGAGCCTCGTCGACCAGTGGGTAGGATAGGTGGCGGTAGCGGTCGGTGCGCAGACTACAATGCACCGACACGTTATAGACCGATCGAAAAGTCTTGACTGTGCTATGACTGTGGCAAAGGGACCGACCGAACAAAACAAATCAAGCAAACCATAAGAATGTGGCAATGGGTAGCTCGATTCGGGCGGCGGCGTGGCCAGGCGACCCCGTGACCTCTGGCCGTGTCCTTCTGTGTGCGCGGCCCATTCGCCCCTGACTTGGGATGTCGATAGGTAAGTGGCTGCCGGTGCCCTTAAAATCATGCGTGTTTTAGAAATAAATGAAAGTGATATAAGTGTTGGGAAAAGGTATAATTTTTTTCTGATGATATTACTGCATGCTCTGGCAGTATATATTGATTAAATCTTGTTTGCTTTCAGATTCAGGCACAATAATACAACAGCACAGGTGCAAAAGGCGGTTTAGAGGTAGAACAATAGCTGTCATTACACTATTCACATAGCAGAGGGATATACATGTAATACTCACATTTTTAATACAAGAATTCATTAAACTATAACTGAACACAATATGCCTGAATGAACTGCAACATAAGCTACTGTACCTGCATAGGCTCCTGCTGTTGCTGTGGGCATCTCTGGTCCAGGAGTAGGAGAAGGGGTGCTCGGAGGATCACAGGCTGGGACAGATGGCTGTGGATCCAGGCTGAAAAAGTCGGTGTGTGGAATTCAGAACAATGCAGATGTAGTGATCCATTATCCATATATGCCAGCACTCAGCAGCCAAGGTAGTATTAGTTGATACTAACACAAAGGTGGATTTAATTGCTTTAAAATGCTCATTTAAATAAAGCAGCACCAAAATTAGACACCTATCTAAGAGGCTGAGACTAAAACACTGACCAAAATGTATTATACAATACAATTCCAATTAAACATTGTTGTAAATTACCACACATGTCAAATATATGCATCCAGAATGGCTTCCATTACATTTTCAAATACTTTTTTACTTGCCTGTTTCTGTTTTTACTTTTCTTTGAGAAAAAGTCCATCATGGACTTTTGCACAGGTGGTCCTCGTCTTTTCATCATGGATGGCTTATCCTGGAAAATGGTTTGGTGGGTCCTTAAAATGTGCCTAAAGCAAGTTGTTATTTACTTATTTTCTGGTCTATCTTTTCATCTTTCTTCTAGGTTAAGTTGCAGATAACTTTTCACTCCTTTGCAGGCACTGACTTTGCACTGTAGGTAATTCTCATTGCTATTTGAGAAAATTTGCACTAATACTCCTAAAACCCAGAGAAACATTGGAAAATATATGCGCACAACAGCCTTGGTGGTGTCCCAAAATTGGCTTCAGCATAAATGTCAACAGAGCAAAATTGGATCTTAAAATCCAATGTGAGTGTGGAAAGTTTAAGCCAAGAAGGCATGGGCTAAAATATGAGTTGCAAACCTACCACACCTCGATTAGTGATTACCTACCCGACTCCACGCACAACCGGTATATAAGGTATATAGGACTTTGCACACAACAACGCGGCAGTGTATACGATATTAGAGCGAAAAAGTGCGGCGATCGCGGCGATACGGCGTGTAAACAAACGTGCATTTCAAGGTTTTGGTTATAATGGGAATGAAGTATGGTAGCATCATGATACCATAGTAGCTCAGGCATATCCATGGCTCATGAAGTTTTCCTTCAATAATTCCGATTTGGGGTTTTAAGATGGTACAACACGGCCGGGCCATTGTCATATTTGGACAAAAATAGAGATGTTTGGCCTTGGCGTAGATAAGAAAGTGAAAATGATCGTGAATACATGAGTCGGCTCTGAAAAAGAACACGGATGAAAGGGGGGGCCAAAAGATATGTTGGCCCCCCCTTTCAGCGTCAAAGGGGGGGCCATGGCCCCGTTGGCCCCCCCCCCCCTGGATCCGCCCTTGGGTGTAGTGGCGCGCGTAAAATTCCTGATTTTTAACTTTAATAGCTTTCTTCATTCTTAACTAAAATGTACGATATTTTCACACAAGGTAGGCACACATTTGGGATTGTAGGTATTCGTCCAGGTTCAATTCACATTCAGCTTAGTTGTGCATTTCGACGTGATCCATATCGTTTCCCGTTCAATTTCAGTCCATTTGTACGCGACGTGACCCCATTGCTTCCCATTCACTTTTAGCTTAGTTGTGGAATACCGGTTTTTCTATCCACTTTTTGCTCAATTGTGCACCTCGCCGTGACCCCCATCGTTTTCGATCACTTTTCGAGGTGCTTGCGGTATGCTGGGGCGGACTTCTCGCAAAAGTGAATGAAAACGAATGGGAAACGAATCTGAAAGTGAATGGGAAACGTCGATGCTCACCTTGATGTGCACAACTGAGCTGAAAATGAATGGATTCGTCTGAAACTTGGACGAATAAAATCCCAAGGCGTCCTACATTGTGCCAAAATATCATGCGATTCAGTAAAGAACGAAGGAAGTTATTAAAGTTTCAAAGCGCGGATCTTACGTGCGTCACTCTGTATATAGAAAGTTCTGGAAAGTCGACAGATAGTGTTTTGTTTGCTGTGGCAAAAAGCAATATGAATACACACAACACACAGCTGCCGCATCTGGTCATTCTGCTGGTCAGTTTGCCTTTCAGTGCCTGTTGGTATCCCCGCAGGGGGTTGGCAGCGGCCTGGGTTGCTGTTGGACTGGGTTCCTTGGGCCCTTGCCCCGCGGCGGCCCTGGCCTCGGCCAGCAAGGGGAGTAGCGCCCCCTCGGCCCCAGCTTGACCCATGCTTGCTTGCGACTTGCTTTGATTGCTGGATGGACAGATGGTACGGTCCGACTTTTCTTGGTTTCCGTGGTTTTGTTTCTCTTGAGCACCTTTTGTTTGCTTTTGCTTTGCTTCTCACCGGATGTCCGCGTTTCGTTCGATCACAGCTTTCTGATTTCTTCCCCCTTTTTCGTTGTTTTTTGCACCCGCAGGAACACAGCCGAGTTGGGCTAGTGTAAGGGGAGTGGCGTCCCCTCGGGTACCAGCCGGTTTTACTAGGCTAGGCGAGCCGACCCGTACCCCAGGACAACGGGATCCTGGAGGTTGAGCCCCCCACCGTGCGGAGCCAGTCGCGGTGGCTGGGCAACACGCCTCTTTGGCCCTGAGTTCTGTAAGGGCGGGACACTCAGTGGGGCGCCGCACTTGAGGAGCCATTCCCAGTCGTGACGCCGCCGGGGGTGGTGTCGGAGAGGTGTCGCCGGCGGGGTTCGGGCACTTGTGCTCGTCCTCCGTCGGTGGGACTGATCTGTCGCTGCCCCTGGCGGTGACTCGGCTAGGCGTCAAGGGAGGAGGCGGTATCCGACCGTGGGGGGTGGTGAGTCTCTCTCTCCCCCGCGGAAGGTGCCGCCAAGTCCCGTACAGTCAGCTCGGCCGTCCTAGGCCTTGTAGCGGCGCCGTTGCGGAGCGTCGGCGGCCGAGCTGGCGGAGACCAACTCTTTCACATGGATAACTTGACCGATCCCCCTTCCCCCCAGTCCAATCCCTCGGCCTCGGCCGATCCTCGCCCGTTGGCCTCGGCCGACAGGCGAACGGTGCTCGACAAAGGTCCACGATCTCCTAAGATCCTTATCTTCCGGAGCGCAGACAGGGAGCTGAGCTCTCTGTCGCCCTTCCAGCGGAAAGATGGCTGCGACCGGTTTGGTTCAATCGCTCGTTGTGACCGGATGCGTGATGGCGCGCTGGAGGTCGAGTTCAGGAAAAGCGAGGAGGCGGCGAAAGCGTTGGACGCTACTCGCTTCGTGTTCTCCGAGGGACGGGCATCCGGCCGGAGGCTCGTCTCCATCCCGCTTACAGTGGAACCTCACCGATCTAAGAACTCCTCACGAGGGGTCATTAACTGTTTCGATCTGAGGGGAGTGAGCGACGAGGACATTGCGGACGGGCTCGCCGATTTCGGCGTGACAGCGGCTCGCCGCATCATGACGAAGAGAGGCACGGTCTCGACCAACAACATCATCCTGACGTTTGACTCGACTGACTTGCCGAGTGAGATTCGTGTGGGCTACGTGAAGGTTCGCGTGCGGCCTTTCGTCCCAGCGCCCATGCGCTGCTTCCGCTGCCAACGTTTCGGCCACACAAAGGACAACTGCCGAGGAAGACCCACGTGCTCCAAGTGTGCTTCGCAGGACCACACTGACGAAACCTGTGACTCGGAGACCCCCCGATGCGTCAACTGCGGAGAGGGGCAGACGCCGCACTCCGCGTATGATAGGTCTTGCCCTGCATACGTCAAGGAGAAAGAGATCATGACCATCAAGGCTACCAGAAATTTGTCTTTCAAAGAGGCCCGGGAGGTGTACAACCAGAGTCACCCGAAGACCTCGTATGCCCAGAAGGTGAGAGTCACAAACTCTACCGATGCCTCCCAGATGAGTGTAGCACAGCTCGTGCAGCTTCTCAAACGATTCGGCCTCACCGTCGTAGCCACTGGTGACTCAGCGGACACCACGGCGCCTCGTGCGCCGCCGAGCAACACAGAGCAGGCTGCTCTAGAGTCAGTGTGGGGTCCACCCAGTCCCGCTCCAGCCGCGAACGGTGATGGAGACGGCTGGGCCGTCGTCCAGCGCCGACAGGGTGGTCGGCGCCCCCCGGCGCAGGGTAAGGCGCCACCCACCCCGCCCCGCCCCCGACCGCCCACGGCGGTGCAGGAGGCGCTGCGGCGGGGGGAGGAGGAGAGGAAGGCACGCGAGGCGAGGAGGGCTCGCCTCGTCCAGAAGGCCCTCGAGGCTAAGGAAGCCTCGTCTGCCGACTCCGCCTCCGGGAGTGCCAAAGCGGCTGTTGCCGCTGACACCCCGGAGACACCCGAGGCGGGGACTCGGCCCATCATGGGTCCCCCGCCGCCTCCTCCACCTCCGCAGCGGCGGCCACCACCGCCGCTGCCAGAGACGCCTGTGTCGAGGACACAGGCCGCCGCCTCGACATCCCCGTCGGGGCGGCAACAGACCTCCGCGGCTCCAGGGCGCCTCGCCAAGCGGCAGACGCCCCCGAGCTGGTCACCCTCGGAGGGTGACGCCCCCCGGGCGAAAAAGCCCCAGCAGGGCTCGAGCCACGCCCGATCTGCCTCTGCTGAAGGGAGGCTACACCGAGAGGGCTCGGGGCATCCCCGTATCCGTTACGGGGGGAGCGCCTCCTCGGAGTTAGAGGACCTAGTCTAGTCTTTCAGTCTAGTCATTTCCTCTTTTATCCTTTTATCTTTTTCGCGCTATTGCGCTTTTTTACCTGGTGCATTTCTCTCGGTGCTTTTTACCTTTTTTGTGGTCAGTCAGGTATCTGTGTGCGCCTTTGCCTCATGTTATACGCGCCCTTTTTGCGCCTTTTTAACCACGCCTTTTATTCTACAGTGGAACTGTAGAGGCCTCCGGGCCAACTACCAGGACCTACAGTCTCTTATCCGTTGGCGCACACCCCTTATTTTAGGTCTCCAGGAGACCAAGCTAGCGCCAAACGTTACCTTTGCCATCAAGGGCTACTCTGTTTTTAGAAGAGACCTGGACACCCCTACCATTGCCCATGGAGGTGTGCTTCTGGCGGTTCACCACAGCGTACCTGCTCGCCAGGTGCCGCTGCAGACTCCCCTGCAGGCGGTGGCCGCCAGAGTTGATTTCAACCACCGGGAACTGACAGTGTGCTCTTTATACCTACCACCAGGTATAGCGCTCCCGGTGGTTGAGCTGCATCGACTTGTCGATGAGCTTCCACCTCCGGTCCTGGTAGTCGGCGATTTTAATGCCCATAGCCTGGCGTGGGGATGCGACACGACTGGCACTCGTGGTCGACTTTTAGAATCTTTTATCCGCGATGAGGCGCTGTGTATTTTAAATACAGGACAGCGCACCCATTTTACAACACCCTCCGGTCAAACATCGGCTCTGGACCTGAGCTTAGTCAGTCCGCGGCTAGCTCAGCTTTTTACCTGGTCCGTCCATGACGACCCACTCGGGAGCGACCACTTCCCAGTGTGGCTGGAGCACCAGGAGTCCCCAGTGTCAGGCAACCGTCCACCTAGGTGGAATGTTCGGAAGGCCGACTGGGGCGAATTCCAGGCCGCCGTAGAGGCCACGGTCTTATCCAGAGCCGACGCCTCTGTGATGTCTACAGATGATTTTACATGTTTACTCATTGACTCCGCAAACGGGTGCATACCCAAGACGTCGAGTCAGCCTCGTCGTCCTCCGGTCCCGTGGTGGACCAAGGAATGCGGAGATGCGATTCGTGCCAGGAAGCGCGCTTTTAGAAAGTTTGACCGGAGTAGTACTACTGAGAACCTCATCGCTTTTAAGAAAGCGCGGGCTTTTGCCCGTCGCGTTTTAAAAGAGGCAAAGGCTGTTTCATGGCGCACGTACGTGAGTTCCTTAAACCGTTTTACTCCTACGACCCAGATATGGGCACGCATGAAGCGCATTGAAGGCCGGTTCAGCTCTGTTCCGCTTCCGGTTTTAAGAGTGAACAACACGGACATATCCCACCCTTTAGACGTCGCAGAGACGATAGGCCGTGCACTCTATCAGCGCTGCCGAGGAGAGCCGTCCTCACGACCTGCACCAGCCGCCGTGGACTTCAGCACAGCTGAAAATTTGATGTACAATGAGCCTTTCTCTATGGCTGAGCTCACGTCTGCCATCAGCTCGTTGCGCAGCGTCTCAGAAGGTCCGGATGCTGTCCACAACGACATGCTCCGTCATCTCCCAGCAGTTGCCCTCGAGGCGCTGCTAGCAACTTTCAATTCGCTTTGGGAGACTGGCACTTTCCCTGAGACCTGGCGGGAAGCCACTATCATTCCTATCTTGAAGGCTGGCAAGTCGGGACATGACCCTCTCCACTATCGGCCCATCTCTCTCACATCATCGCTTTCAAAGCTGATGGAGAAGATGGTCAATGTGCGTCTTAGCTGGTTTTTGGAACATCACGGTGTTTTTACAAACGCCCAGTGCGGTTTTAGAAAGCACCGCAGCCCTGTTGACCACATTTTAGCCCTTGACACCGAGATACGCACCTGTTTTACTGAAAAGAAGCACCTTGGAGCACTGTTCTTTGATATTGAGGCGGCCTATGATACAGTCTTACGACACAGCATACTTTCCAAAGTATATAAGTACGGCATACGCGGCCGGATGGGCCTCTTTATCAATAATTTTTTATCGGGTCGTCGGTTTAAAGTCCGAGTTGGCAGTGATTTCTCGAGCAGTTTTACCCAGGAGAACGGAGTTCCCCAGGGTGGGGTGCTTAGTGTGGCGTTGTTCGCGGTGGCAATCAATGACATCGTCGACGACCTCCCGGTTTCCATCGGGAGATCGCTTTTTGTCGACGATTTTGCCATCTGGTTTGCTGCTTCAAGCGCTCGACACGCGGCTAGACAGCTGCAGCTCGCCGTAACACGTTTGGAGAGGTGGAGCGGTAAGAATGGTCTTCGTTTTTCCACAGCGAAGACCGTGGCAATGCACTTTTGCCGCCGACGTTGTGACGACCTAGCTTTGGGAATCAAGCTCTACGGACAGGTGATTCCCACTCGGCCGGTGGCGAAGTTTCTTGGGATTTATTTTGACAGTCGCTTGACGTATAAGGAACATTTTAGAACGCTTCGGGAACGGTGTTTTAAATCCCTGAACGTTTTAAAATGTGTTGCTCGCACATCTTATGGGGCGGACCGCAGGACCCTTCTTCTCCTGTACCGATCGATAGTTCGGTCGAAGCTGGATTACGCTTCTTTTGTGTACGATTCAGCGAGCCAATCCAGCAAAAAGGTCCTCGACGCAGTCCATCATGCTGCAATCCGTGTCGCCACCGGAGCATTCCGCACCTCGCCCAGCAGCAGCCTTCTTGCTGAGGCGCACGAGCCGCCTCTATCCCTACGCCGCCAGATGCTTGGCATGCGCTATGCGCTGAAACTGCGTCAGTTCCCGACGCATCCGACGTATCCGTACGTCTTCTCCACCTACTATACTCGACTTGACAGAGCGCGACAATCGCTCTGCTTTGGAGCGCGCATGAGAGGTCTCTTCTCCGCAGCCAACATAGGTTTACGTGTCGTACGACGTAGCTGGGGTACGTCCTCTCCGCCTTGGAAACACGCAAAACCTCAAGTAGATCTCTCACTCTCCGAAGTTAAGAAGGATGACTTGCTGCCTTGTGAGGCGCGAGTCAGGGCCTTGCAACACATCGTCTCGTACGATGGTTTTAACACCGTTTTTACAGACGGATCAAAAACACCTGAGGGAGTGGGATGTGCTTTTATCGCAGGTCGCGATACCCGCTCATTCTCTCTACCTTCTTTTGCCTCGGTGTTTTCATCTGAGCTAGTCGCCATCGAGAAGGCTCTGTGTTTTATCGAGGTGTCGGACGGCCTTTCTTACTTGATTTTATCGGACTCCCTAAGTAGCCTTTTGGCGTTACGGAGTTTTAATCCAGTTGACCCGATCGTTCAAGACATTTTAGCTCGACTTCAGTCAGTGGAACAATCGGGAAAATTTGTTCAGTTCTGCTGGATTCCCAGCCACGTCGGCATACACGGCAACGAGCTGGCAGATGCGGCCGCGAGGCGCGCGGCCGCAGCCTCCTGCACTCGACGTCTGCCATTGCCGGCGCGTGACCTTTATTCGGCTGTGCGATCTTTCATTCTCTCTGAGTGGCAGGCAGAGTGGAGCCTACGTGGAGGCGGAAAGCTCCGTGAGGTGAAGCCGACTTTGGAGCCATGGAGGTCTTGCTTGCAAGACAACCGGTCCAACGAGGTGATCTTGTGCAGGCTCCGCATCGGTCATACATATGCCACGCATGGCCACCTCCTCCGCGGAGACGAGCAGGCCATTTGCAACGGTTGTTCCGCGCCTCTTACCGTCGCTCACGTGCTCTTATCTTGTCCACTTTTAGAACCAGACCGGACGCGCTACCTCGGCCGCATCGCTCCGGGTACCACTGTCCGCCACCTGCTGGGTGACGAGTCACCCTGGGTTTTATCTGGCAACATCTTTTCCTTTATCCGTGCAGTCAAATTCCAAGCGATTTACTCGACCTGACCCAAATCCTCTCTAGTCTCCTTGTCTAGTCAGTTGTCTATTACGACGCTTTTGCGTTGTTTTATTTTACCCTGTCTTTTTTTTATAAAGTCTTCTACTTTCTAGTCTTGATATCTAGAAAGTTTCTTCTTTTGAAACACTTGTTTTACTAGCGCGACGTTATGGGCGCAAAATGACCTTTGCAGTCGACGCGCCCTAAAGCCCCAATAAACAACAATGCCTGTTGGTATGAGATCAAATTTTTGGCCTGACTCATGTCCGAGTTGCAAATGTAGCATGCTATCTTTGTGTGCCTCTTATGTGACGTGTAGGATCCCCTAAAACACTAGTGGTCTTTAGTGGTCTTTAGTAGACCCCCATGATTACATGGGGGGTCTACATATTCTGGAGTCATTACTCATTCATGACAGTACCATAAATAAAAAATAGCACTGCATTAGGATAAGGAAGTGGAGCAAATGGTGTTGTTGACATGGACAATGAATTCAAAGTACACTTAACTATGCAAGTAAATGTGCCCTCGCCAACTCTGGCCGTCCTCTCTCCTCGACGGCAAGGGAGTGAAACCCTCTTGTCTCTTTTAATTTAGTCCGAATGGATTAACCCGCGCCCCGCTAGGGGTTCTGAATTTCCACGCACTGCGGGGGTGGGGGGGGGGGGGGTGGTGCTAGGAACACACCCCTCCCCCTCTAACTCGGCCCATGGGCCACGTAGCGATAGGGATAGCGATGGGATCTTGAGTTGCAACAGCAGTGAGCAACTATGCCAATAATTTGTCGTCTTGATCCATTATTACTTTCAATAACTGACCACTTTTCACCTGCCATTGATAAGTTTCATGGCTCTTGCATTCCTCTATCACAATAAGAAATGACCTCTTGTCTGTTTCAATGCAATTAAATATTGAAAAATGCCATGTTAGCATATAAGTCGAATGCTTGACTATTGGAAAATATTTCCACAGCCCACCAACATTTTCAAGTAAAGATCAAAACGCACTTATGGAGATATGCCGATACGAGTCGTTAGATCTTTTACAGAATTCCCATATTTCTTGAGAAAATTTAATGATCCATTATATTTTCCCTAGACATTTTGAGAAAGCCTCAGCCTGCGTTAATCCAATGGCCAATAGAGATGCACAAAAAAATGCATCCAAGTTTTCGCGGCTGGCAGCCGCGTAAACTTTGGAAGTCCACCATTTGAAAATAAGGCAACTTTGGGACGAATGACTTTGGATTGGGGCCTCCGCCACTTTCTTCTACACGTTTCACTAAATAACTCCTAAATTTTAAGAAAAAAACTGATAATGCCTTTAAGTGTCAATAAGGTAGACATAAATATTTCCCAAATCCCCATCTGGCCGGGATTTCGGGTCATCGTTCCGCAGCACAGCTTCGAGCTGATACGGAGTTGGAAGAATTTGACCACATGGCAACTTCAGTTTGTCAATATACCGAGTTTTGACTTGATAACTGAGACTTTGAAAATATGCCGATCCTGCCATGAACCCTTTCCTCTAGTTAAGAGATTTTAAACGCGAAGAACAGCGAAAACGTGACCTCTAACGTTCCACTCCCCGCCACAACAATCGACAAACCGCCATTTGCTCCTTGGTAGTCAGTTGAACTCCGGCCTTGGTTGAACCTTCCGGGAAACCTCGATCAGAGTAGAGATCAGGACACCTCTAACACTGCAGCGCGCTCTCCACAGCCGAGCCATCTCACCACAGCCAATTGGCACTTGCTGGGAGCAATGCCATCCACTCACACTAGGTGAGATCACTGGTGTCCATCTGCAATCTACAAGCTTCGGTGATTCTTTCTGGTTTTCGTCTGTTGAAATCGCTTGCCATGGGTGAGCCTGATGTACCCGTTGGTCTTTGGTGAGAACACACTCGTCTCTCACGGGCGGACGCCGTGGCCCGTGACCCTGATAGCAGTGAAACCACCCACTCGGAAGATGTAGGAAAATAGCGCACGTAAGCCACCCTGAAGGACAACTCACCAGAAGCTGATTGAACGTCTGGACCAGTTGGAAGGTCTCGTGATTCAAAGTGGGCAGAAAATGCCAGGAATATCAAAAGATAGATGACAACGCAATCGCGTGAACGGGAGCTGGAGACGCATTGAACTGCGCATGCGTGTGCGCTGGTGCAAGGCCCGGCGCAGGACAATGTCCGCTCCCGGGGCCGGGGTAACGGCTGTTAAATTAAAAGAGTTGCATGCGCTGCGCTACCGATAAAAGTATTCAGGAAGCTGGTGCTCCCTGAATGACCATTTATCCGTCGCCTTCGCGCTCGCAAAAAAAAAACAAACGATGATTGTGTGCATCGGGACTGTATTGAGGTTTTTTGGTGAGGTGAAAACAGACCAACAGACACAGCCCCACATACAGGGTGGAAAGTAATTACGCGAACATGTATTTTCTTACAATTTCGCCTGTCAGTGGAGATTTTGCATGAGCGCGGGCTGTTATGGAACATGACTGGTCGTGTTTGTTGTCGCCTCATCTAACAAAAGTGACCTTACTTTGAAAAATGACTTGGAAGGTCTACAACACCTCTCGGCTTCGAGTGGTGCTGACGCCATACGCTGCTCAAGACCAAAATGGGCAAAGAGATCAATTTGAAGTTGCCAGGGAAAGCGTTTGTGATTATTTTGGCTGGATTGGTGCGGAAGGGACTCGGAACGGTCTCGGCACCAGCATTACTCAATTACACGTTTGGTTGAAGCATAATAAAACTTAAGAGGACTTAAAAAGCAAAGCCGTTGGCGGCAGTAAAACCTCGGCGAATTCAGGCGCCGAATGGGTGGTCACCATTTCCGCGACCAAACGACAACAGTCGACCCGAAAACAGGCGAAATGGTTTACTTTGGCCGGGTACCCCATCTAAGATATCACGATTCATACATAAATCCGTGAAAATTCGAAAATCAAGCCGTACAAACAATCGAGATGGCCAAAATTCATGAATTAACAGCAGGATTGTCAATTTAAGTTTTCTTAAGACCGCCAAACCTGAACAGAGGAGGACAGGCAGCTGGCTTTGTGGTTGGGTGAGACATATTCGAAGCTATTTCATCCGTCAAACCTGCAGAACAACGCGTTGGGGGCTGCTGATGCGTCCGACGTCCCGCCCGTCCCAACCTTCAAACATCCGGCAAAGGAACACACATCAGCGTGTTATGAGCGCCCGGATGGTGTCAGAATTGCATGTAGTGACCAACAAGGCCACAAAAAATAAAGTATACAACTAGTGGAACATCCTTCCAGACGAGTCTCTTTATCTAATCCATCAATGCACCAAAAGGGGCAAAATGATTGAGCGCACTTTTGTGCCCGACGCAAAGAAACTCTTCTTCATGATTGATAAAGTCCTTCCTCTCACGGCCAAAAAGACGCAAGACTGGTGCTTTGAGAACCCGTTCTTCTTCTGGGCATATAATGGTCAATCTGGGAATAGCCCAGACCTCAATTTGATCAAAAATATCCAGGCGACTCTTCAGGAGAGCGTCTAAGAGCTGCTAGTAGCCACTAACATCGATTGCCTCACCAGACAGCTCCAGGAGGCGTGGACTAAGCTTTGGCCAACAGTGCTTGACATGCTCATGTCAATTATGCCTGAACGCCTTTGTCAGTGTATCGCACATAAATAGGAATATATGAAAAGATGAAATTTTCATGTCACCGCCGCTTTTTCCATTGCTATAAGACGAAAAAGTATGCTCGCGTAATTACTTTCCACCCTGTACATGAATACTGTCCAAGGTAATATAGATATACATTTACAACCACTACCACATCGCTATTGGCGTAATGTAAAATTACCGGCCAGCCGGCAACGTATTAAGGAAACCTTGCACCTCTACCCGGTATGGAGGACCAAGGCATACATTACGAAGCCTAGAGGCGACACATCATCCCCAAGATTGCCGACAGGAACCACTTGCAGCCTCGAAAACACTGTCTCACACAAACCTGGCGTGATGGGGACGCTAGCCCGGCCCTAGCTCGCATGAGCATTGCCCGGAAACACTACTCATCAGTATAACACAACAACACATGCACAGCACACCGCTCTAAATTGATCACCACCAAATCGAGCACATATAAAAACCGGGAAAGCCGAACGGCAACTGTGTGCGAAAGATATATGCGTACCTTGTAACGCCAGTTGGTTGTAAGAGCGGAGCGCCAACGCGTGTGTCGCCAGACAGACCAGGCAGAAATGGGACACAACGTTATCGCGGGCGCGCGTCCCCTAGCCTAAGTCACGTGACCGCGACGGACGTCTTGGCTGCGCAGCGGCCGCGCGCTGGTTCATTGCCCCTAGAGGGCCAAACAGAGAAGTCATGGTACCACAAAATTTTTCGCTCGTATACGATTGGAAAAAGCTCCTAGCTGCGCTAAACGCCGATTTACACATATCTATGTACCGTCTGAAGAGCCGGACGACTCTCGACAGCTCGACTCGACGGACGACAGCGAGGACGAGTCGGCGCTGGCGCTGGCCGGCAGTGCTGGCACCCTACGTGTCGGGGACGTGGTGGTCGCCAGATATCGCGGCGTGGAGTACCCCGCTCTCTTGACACGGCTGGAGAGGAGGAAGGCGACGGTGAAGTTCATTTGCGATCTAGTGAAATTCAAAAAGGCGTTCCCTATCGGCATACGGCGCAAGTCCTGTCGCCCCTTTACGTATGAGAAGAAGGTGCGCTGCGAGTCCGCCGCTAATAGCGCCGACCCGGTCGTCGCGGAGACGCTCCGCCTCTCGCTGGAGGCAGTGGAGGAGCTGGAGGCCAGCCGTGCCAGCGGCGAAGTGGACGACCCCGAGGAATTCCTCAAGACGAGGTGTGCTAACATCGTGCGGCTCCGCGGGAACTCGGCGTCGCCGCAGAAGGCGCAGGTTCCGAGCCCGGCTGCTGTCAATGCGCTCCACTTCTTGCCGCTCAAACCGTCAGAGTCGCCCACCGGTACCGACGCCGACTCCGGTGGCTCCGACGAAGAGATCTCCGTGGTGTCGCCCTCGCCACCACCTCCACAGCCTCCGCCCGCGCCGCTGCCGCCCCATCTACTCGAGGAGCAGCGAGCGTACGCCGCGCGCCTGCTGGAGGTGATCGAGAGCGAGAAGTGCGACCGCCGCCTGCGGGCAGTGCACGCCGGCCGCGCGCCCTCCTGGCGACGGGACGCGTACCGGAGCGGCGCCCGTCGCCAGCTGATCGCCTCCACCGAGAACACTGCCCGAAAGGCAGCGGCCACGACCGCCGGCAGGGCGAGCCCGGCAATGGCGACAATTAGCCGGGTCAGGTCGTCCAGGGAAAGTGCCAGGCGTGGGTCACAGCTCGGACGCAGACGCAGGCTCCCGCGAGCATCTTTCGCACCCGAAAATCTCCGGTAATCGAAAATCGGGTCCGGTAGGCCACGGATCCGGTGTCCGTATGCGATAGCCGAGCAATGGCTAGCGAGAGCTGAGGCTCCACAGCCGTTCTCGAAACACGCAGCAACGAACTCGATGACACTAGCTGTGGAAACGGGGAATAGAGCCGCACCCGGCGCCAGCTGGAGGAACGTGTGCAGATTGCGCCACGTGCGTTCATATGCGCGCTGGGTCGCGGGCGCCATTACGGCCTGGGTGAGTGCTGTTACTGTTGGAGCTCGGCGAAGGTGTCCCAGTCCCAGGTCGCCGGCCCGCACTCGGCGCCGGGCCGAAGGCGCCGGAAAACCTGCGGAAGACCACGGGATAGGGCGTCAGGCGCGCTATTCTGTGTTCCAGGGACGTGAATTGCGCGAATGAGGATGTTGTGACGAACAGCAACCAAAAACGTCGCGAGCAAAAACGATTTACACTCACCGGCCGCGCGGATCACGGGTACACGGATGCCGTGAGCAATTCCAAACACAGGAACAATGAGGTCTTCGTGCGGTGTTCACCCGCATACACGCTGACAAAGACTGATACATCTGCTCATCCCCTGCTCAGTGACCGCGCCGGATTCGCCAAGTTGGCGAGCGCTGAAATTGGCGCTCTCCGTCTGGGCCCGTTTTTGCGGTCGCTTATGACGACGGATAAATGCGTTTATGAACCGCTGTACATAAACTGTCATTTCTCTGCTGAAACAGAGCAGAGCCATTTATCATTGGTCATTGGTGTAGAATTAGATGGTGAATGACGGAAAGGAACGGCCCAGCTGTGGAATTTAGGAAAGAATAACCAACTGCGGGTGTTTGATCTGACCCTGACCTAACTAAATGTTACATTGGTCGCCCAAGTTACTTAGCGCAAGGTCAAGACATGTTACGGTCCTAGACGTAACAAGACATAGCAAGACTCCACACGACACGCATCACCACTCTCGACAATCTCTGTCGTCTCGGCGACCGGCGGAGCCCGCCATCATGCGAGAGTGTCGTGCTGTCTGATGATTCCCAGATCTTTCTCTTTGACATATGTAGCAAGAGTGGTTCCTCCCATCGTGTATGGATAGCCTGGGTTCTTTGCCCCAAAGTGCATCACTTTACACTTGTCTGCATTAAAGTTCAGAAGCCACTGCATGTCCTGCACATGTGACGTATCACCTGGTAGACAGTTTACTGAGGCTCACCTAAATCTCGTTCATGAACTCCACATGCTGCTCGAGGTGATTATGGCTAGGGCGAGGTCATCTTCTTGCGACTTGTCGCAATCAGCGAGCTCATTGAGCAGCTTAGTCGCTTTACCTCGAGCCTGCGTCCTTCTCTGCTTCAGCTGCACCTCACTCTCTATCTTGATCACAAATCACAATCTGTCTTGATAATCAAAATCAACAAATCGGCAAAGTAGCAAATTTGATAGAAATCAAAAAGCCATCCGGCCCGGAGGACTATGTTATAAATGAAAAATAAATTAGACCGGCTCTGGTTGGTCTTGAACACACAAAAATAAAATAGAATCGAGTCCTAACATTCTCGCCACCAGAAAGGGTCTGCTCTCATTTTATCTAGAGTCCACTTCTACAGAGTTTCGTTTTACTGACGTGGTCCTCTCAGTTGTCCCCGAAGGCCGCCGTCATCGTCAGGCAGATGGGCAGGTCCAGGGCGTCCGACACCCGAGAGTAGCCCTCCGCCGTCAAGTGAACCCCGTCACGACGGAACGGTGACGCGCACTCAGGCACGACGCGGTAGCGTCCTCCCGAGCTGCCGCCAGCAGCTCCTTCCCAAAGACAGCCATCATGAGGTCGTGGATGACCTTTTTATCCTTAAAGTGTATGAGGCCAAGGGCCGCAGAAGTAACTGCCGTGAATGGCGCGATGATGACCTGGCAGAACACGTACTATACTACATTGCACAACCAACTTCACTTTCATTTTGTTGTACTCATAATCAAGATATTTCCTTGACAGTTATTTTGCTGCTCTGATGTCGATATCACTCCTTACGACTTCTCTCCTCCTCTCCACATGAACTCGGGCCCGGGCGTGTGGCCGTGTTCAGCCTGGCCTGGTGCTGGAGTCGGACACGGTGATACTGGCTGACGAGTAGTTGGAGCAGGCCGGTGCCATGGTTGTCCAGGCCGTACTGCGTCTCGATACCGTGGCGGGCCAGACACAGCACATCGTCGGTGCCGATGCGGGTCAGCACCGCAGCCTCGAGGATGCTCCGCTGCACCGGTCGTTGGGCGGAGTTCTGCCTATCGGAGCGGCGGCAGAGCTCCTGCTCAACATTCAGCTCCTCCTTCAGGGCTCCCTCGGATGGCGTCAGCCGTCAAGGACCCTTCATGGTCCTTCATGTCACATGCACGGCCACTGCGACGGCGACCAGCTCCAGAACGCAGATTGAGGCTTCGTGCAGACTCACCGAGGAGCCAATCCTCGCCGCATACGGCGCCGAGCCCGACCGAGCTGAACGCAATTGTTTCCAGGATCAGCCAGGGCTCCAGCAGCCAGCGCCATTGAGATCAAACGGAGCTGCCGGGAAAACGGTCGAGAAACAGCAGTCAGGCTCGCATGTCCAGACGGGCCGCCCTGGTGATGGTGACGCGGTGGTGCGGACGTGACACGCCCCTGCACAGGTCAAACATGCGCCAGAGAAACGGCCGGCCGAGGGGAACGGCGACGCACGCGAAGCTGAGCAGCCCAGCGCATTCTGACGAGACTGAGAGGCGCTTTTCGGCGGGCTAGCAGTCCCGTGAGGCCAGAGCGGGCACGCGCCAGCTTGTCCTGTGGCAGCCGTAGCTGACCGTGCTCGAGATCAATGATCACGCCGAGGAAGGTGAGAGACCGGCATGCCGCTACACGATATGATTGATGTGTCGACATCCTCAATAACAGCGATGTAAATCAGTCGATAACTATCGTTATCTTCTGTTAGCCTACGCCGCTCCTTCCCGGTCTGAAACTAAGTTGGCTGAGAGTTGGCCGTCCCTGTCCCGGGTTGGTCTCTGAATAAAGAGTAAACCTAACGCCAAACTCACCAAACGGAGCAGAGGTAGAAAAGTGTATTTTCGTGGTTAAACACAACTCTATGACACACAACACTGTTCACAGCCTCAAGCCCGTCAGCGGGTCGGGCCCGTCCTCTGGCGCGTCGAGGTAGGCTCGCAGGCCCGGGGGGACCCCGTCGGGGTTATGATGGGCCTCCGGCACGGCTGACCTGAACCGCGCAATCGCTCCCCGGCTTAAAGCGTCTGCCGGTCCATTGTCATCCGTCGGCAGGAACCGCATCTCGACGTGGAACCCGCCTTGGGCCGCAGTGAATAGTAGATGACGGACCAACCCCATAATGCGCCGGTCGCCCGACCATCCTCTCCGCACCACTCCGACGGCGCCGAAGTTGTCGCAGCGGACTAGCACCGGTAGGAGTTCCAGGAAAGTCATGGAAGGTCCTGGGCCGTCGGCGACCCCCGGCGGCCACTCGTAGAGCCACCAGTGCCGACCCGACTACGCCCCGGTGCCCCAGCGCGAGCTGTCCGTGCGCAGGTCGACTGCGCAGTCGTCGGTCGCGAGCGGCGGGAGGATGGGAAACGTGCCATTCCACTGCGGTAGATACGTGGCCCACCATGCCAAGTCAGCGCGCGCGGCTGCCGAGAGGCGAACCCTGTGTCCGGGGCCCGCCACGGAGCCGGCGAGCTCCACTAGCCGCCGCGTGAACGCCCGACCCGGGACCACGCACTTAGCCGCATGGACGAGCCGTCCGACCACCGACTGAAGCTCTCGTTTAGTGCACTTACGCCTGTCTAGGAGCGCTGTTATGGTGTCCTGCAAGGCACAGTGCACAGTTCTTTGCCAAAAAAGGCAAAGGCTCTAGGGGAGTAGTAGTTGAGAGTGAGGCAGAAGCGTTTGACCTCATCAGAGTACCTGTGGCCTCTCCTCTTCCTGGAACCATTTACAACCTCATTTTTGAACAGCCCTGACACCAGCTGGTTGTCAATCCTGGCCTTCAAGCATGTTGGCCAAGTCTTCATCTACCAATCCGGAATGCTAAAGTTAAACTAAACGCTTGGCACTTTCAATTCTTATTTAAAATCCTGGTGAGAAACATTAACCAGACAGCTTGGATGACTGGACAGTGGATGCAACAAAAGAATAGTCATATTGTTATTACTTTGTTGTATCAATAATGAGTAGCTTTAGGTGGTGATGAGTTAAAGAAAAAACAATTTGCAAGAAAGGCTATCAGTTACTTCTGGATGATATACTGCAGCGCACAAGCTGTTCACCAACTCCTACCTGGTCTTTCAGCGGGATCCCTCTGGTAATGGTAATGGTATTTGGCGGCTTCTGGGCTTCCACAAAGTGATGACAGCCCATTCGGAGTTGCAGTTGGGGTGGAGACAGTGGGTATGCACCTCAGAACTTTATCCGCAGGGCTGGTTCCTTCTACGCAGGTCCTCTGCCTTAATTGATTCCTCGGACTCCACCCTGACAACTCCGCACCAGAAGCATGACTGCACTGGGCACCTGTAACACCATGTAGGATGATCAATACTTGTAACAATTCATAAATAGTAGGTAGATTAGTGTTGTATTACATATACCTCCTGGTTGCTTGTGTCAAAATAGATATTTGTCTTTTTCCATCATAACCTTTATCCGCATGCAATATCTTCGGTACCGGACAAAGTAGAACACTGCTAAAAATGCTTCAATGAATCTTATAAAAATGCATTAAATTTGTATGATCATTGACGGCAGCATGTATCATCCCTTTCTTTCATGCCTTTCTCAAAATGCAAGTCAATTTCCTACATTGATATGCCCACAAACTTTACAGGTAAATTACTTCGTATGGGCAATACAAGATCCAGCTATGAGTTAACCCGCGCCCTGCTGGGGGGGGGTGTTTGAACACCCCACCTTGTGGTTTTTCGCGAATATCTCAAAAACGGCGGCGCGGAGCGCCGCCGTTTTTGGTACACCTTATCATACATCAATTCTACACATGTTGTGAAAATTTCAGACCGAGGTCATTCAAGGTCAGGTCACCAGGTCACTTGAAGTGACCTCACCTCATAAAAACTTTCAATGTCTGTCATAGCTACACCGAGTGACCGATCACTTTGAAACTTTCAGCGATTGCTAAGAGCAATAGCATGTACAAAATGTATATCTCAGAATTTTAATATCGATGACCCAAGGTCAGGTCAATTTTGCGACCTCCCCATTATAAGTCAATGGGAGAAAATTGAAATGCGCCTCTTTTGGATGAAAGACATTATAAACACTCCCAAACACCGAATTACAAGTGGTTTAGACACACTGAACTTGAAAATGGTGTCCGTGACCCTTGTTTATGCCCTGAGGTCATCTTAGGTCACGAATGGTATCTAACAGTTTTTCGCAAATAACTTTTGATAGAGGCATGCTAGAGCGATGAAAACGCCTTAGATGTGTTCAGCTCGACGATACGGATCGACTGATATGCAACATGACCCTTTCCGGTCAGGTCATGACCTTGACCTGAGGTCAAATTTTCAAGTTGACCTTTCAAGGTCAAGTTATAGTTCATTCGATGCGTCTTGACGAGAGGAACACGATGCCGGTAAAAGTAAGCTCGTACAAGGCTTGGGTCAAAAGTTATTGCAGAAAAACTGTTTTCGAAAAAATCGGCTATTTTTGCAGTTTTTGCCCCCTGCAGGCAAAACCGTTGACGTTAGGTCAAATCTGAGAGAATTACTCAGAAAGGGCGTTAATAGGGCTATCGAATGCGCTTTTCCGCGGCGCTGTAGCTCTATTGGTTCCCGAGTTATGCGTTGGCTTCTTGGAAATTTTCGACATTCGACCTGGAAATCGGCGAAATTTTGCCTTCAATGACCTCTGGTGACCTGACCTTTGACCTGACCAAAAAATTGACCGAAGTGATTTCGTCATTATTTTTTACGCTCTTTCGAACGCCGCCTTCTGCGTATCGCTACGTGGCCCAGGAGCCGAGTTACAAGGGGGGGGGGTGTTCAAACACCCCCCCCCCAGCAGGGCGTGGAAATCCAGGACCCCCAGCAGGGCGCGGGTTAACCCTCGCCCTGGCATGGGGGGTCGATGCAACCCCCCCCCTCCTAAGGTGTTTCGAAGATCGCGTAAAAAACGGCGGCGCTGGCACAGCCTATGGGGCAACCTTTTTACATATGACCTGAAAATTTCAGGTCCGGGTGACCTTGGATCAGGTCACCAGATCAGAAAAACCGGTACAAGGTCATGGTCAAATTTCAATTTATGTCACTGACCTGAGGTCAGTTAGAGGTCATTACGTTGTAATGTTAAGCCTATGGGAAAATACTAAATTCGGAAAATACTGGAGATATCCGCTTCGTTCTATCACTTTTGTGCTTTGAAACCACAGTACTTAACCCGCGCCCTGGTGGGGTCTGTTTATAACGCGACCTGGTGGGGGGGGGGGGCTATTTTTTGCCCCCCCCTCGTATCTCCGAAACTACTGGACGGATCCGCAAAATTCAAACGGCGTTCGAAAGGCCTGTCAAATTTGTCGAAGTAAACCAAATTTCATTGACCTCGGGGTCACCGATGACGTCACAGGTCAGGTCAAAGATGAAATGTTTCACCGTTCCCGGGTCTTCTAGGGAATGCGCTATAACACCGAGGAAAACGCATTTTGTCGAGAATCAGCGGTAGGGCGTCAGTTGCCTAGTAGATATGTTGCTATTAGAGGTCACTAGCAATACCAGGTCAGGTCACAGGTCAGGTCACCAAGGGTCACAGGTCAGGTCACATGAGCCCAACTTTACTAAGGTTGTGTGATACATGTTTTATGGCCAATTTTTCATTTCCAACTCAATGGTGTTGGTTATAAGACTATCAGGTACGGCTTAGGTCACTTTCTGGTGAAGTTCAGGTCAAGGTCAGGTCAAGGTCAGGCCAAAAAAGGTCAAATTTAAAGTTGATATTTTTGCATAAATTGGGTATTGATTCGATGCAGCTCGTCACGGGGAGTCTAATGGTGGTCTTTGTTTTGCGCTATGGGGTCTAGAATTGCTAAAAATTGAGTTTGAAAATTTGACGTCATCAATTTTGAACAGTTTTTTCGCTATAACTTCGCCAAAAAAGGAGGTATCAATCTCAAATTTGGTATGTGGATGGAAGGCGGTAAGGACTATCACATATATTCCGGTTTTTGCGATATTCAAAAAAACTTTTTGGATTTTTCGATTAGTATATCCAAAAAATCTATTTTTTGATTTTTGGGGGCCCAAATCCAAAAATTTCAAAAATCCGAGATAGCAGTTTTGTAGCCCTGTCCAATCTACAGCTTTTATGTCTTTATCATTTTTCTGTATTTGCAAAGCTATAGGCCTGACAGCTCTTCCCGCGAAACCCTTTTTTGGGTCGAAAACGGCAGAACATGACGTCACTCTGACGTCATTTCCGGCTAACCTATCATAGCCTTTGGAAAAATTTTTGGTCACAATGTGTAAAATTGATGTCCGGGAGGGTACTGAAAGTTTGGTGACGATCGGCGCAGCGGTTCTGGAGATATATTGAAAAGTCTGGAGGGGGGGCAAAAAATAGCCCCCCCCCCCACCAGGGCGCGGGTTAACAGTAGGTCACTTGGTGCTTCCTTGTTTGGTGCACTTATCCATGGGTCAGGTCAAATGAGGTCAACTGAGGTCAAATGACGTTTTTGCCAATAACTTGGCACATAATGACGCTAGAGCTTAAAAAATGGCGTCATTGTGTTCCTGGTGATCAGCCGAATCGAGTGATATGGCGATATGATGCAATTTGGTTAACTTTAACTTAATTAATTCAAGTATAGGCCTGACAGCTCTTCCCGCGAAACCCTTTTTTGGGTCGAAAACGGCAGAACATGACGTCACTCTGACGTCATTTCCGGCTAACCTATCATAGCCTTTGGAAAAATTTTTGGTCAATGTGTAAAATTGATGTCCGGGAGGGTACTGAAAGTTTGGTGACGATCGGCGCAGCGGTTCTGGAGATATATTGAAAAGTCTGGAGGGGGGGCAAAAAATAGCCCCCCCCCCACCAGGGCGCGGGTTAACAGTAGGTCACTTGGTGCTTCCTTGTTTGGTGCACTTATCCATGGGTCAGGTCAAATGAGGTCAACTGAGGTCAAATGACGTTTTTGCCAATAACTTGGCACATAATGACGCTAGAGCTTAAAAAATGGCGTCATTGTGTTCCTGGTGATCAGCCGAATCGAGTGATATGGCGATATGATGCAATTTGGTTAACTTTAACTTAATTAATTCAAGTTTACTTAATAGTTAAAAACTTTAAGCACACTTAAGCAAGCAAAAAGTATATCTTTCGACGCGCCTTGACGTGCTGAGTTCACTGGTGCTTTTCTTTTTGCTCTATCTTAATTATATCAAAAGTTATAAGCGACAAACTTTTGATCTGTTATTAGCGAAATTTTTACATTTATACCCCCCAAAAACCCCTAAATATTGACCTAGAGCAACCAAATTTGCACAGGGGCGAGAACTCCAGGGGCCCACCTACCTACCAAATTTGGTGTTTCTAGGTGCCATAGGAGCCAATCGCGAGGGGGGTCGCATGGACCCCCCCCCCCCTCCAGGCTGTGTTATGAAAAATGCCCTGCCAGGGCGAGGGTTAAGTTAGACTATTTTATACTCTTAGTTATGCTCACAAAAAAAATGTCTGGAAACGTGTTACATCCATGAAATTACCGTTTGGTTTCGGTCTATCTTCGGCTTCTCGCCTCTCTTCGGCTACGTCAATTGAAGCCTTTCTAAGTCTCCTGTCCTTTGGAAACTCGCCTTTCCATGTTTGTGACACTTGCTGAATATACATTCACAACCCATCTGGGCAAAATTCAAATCAACTGTTATCAAATTCACCGAAATTCAGTGTCCGGATCGACACCACACGGGGTTAACGAAACGAAACGGGCGCGGGTTAACGATGCCCCACAGGTCTTCGATAGGACGTAGTTGCGGTACGCAGGGCGGGTTTACCTCGCGACCTATATGAGGCACGTTGGCTTCTTCCTGCAGAGCTGTCGTTTGTCGTGCGTAATGGGCGGCAGCGAGGTCGGGCCAGAATATGTATCCACCTTACCTGTACCTATGATCTGAACGCTTTGGCATGCGACACCAGCGGCACCTAGACCTATCGAAGGCATGCTTCACGACTACACGTGCAGATTCAGTCCTTTTGTTGAATGTTCTTTTCTTCGGATCACCCTCTTGGGATGCTGGGTACGCTTTCATAAGCCATGGCTGCAGTGGATATGCTGCATCTCCAGCGATGGCCAGTGGCAGCTGCCTTCCGTTCACGGAAGCTCCTGTTGATAAGAGAAGCAAATGAGTGCATACTGCACAGTGCAGATATCGCCGCCTATGCAGGACATACAAATAGCCTGTAACCAAAATGAACAAAGCATTTTTTAAATTATACAATTGTTTTTCTCCTGGCTCAGCCAGTGTTTCGTCCGATCGCCTGCACTGTTTCGCTGACGAACGACGAAGCCAAACATCACTTACCGAGCACATCTTGCAGCTTCCCTTGATTAAGGGCCGGCCTCGTCGGCTACTCCAGTCCCTTGTTCTTGTTTAGGGGACTCGCTTGTTCTCTCATGAATAACCTACCCATCACCTCTTTTCCAAAGACGTCCATCAAGAGGTAACCAATTTTCTTGGTAATTCAGCTAGCCATTCTTGTGCTGTGTTCACAGAGACGTTTACAGGGAGGGTCAAACTAAGCATAAACGATGCATTATAAATTCACATTAACAAACCAACAATAATGTATAAACAATCTGAAAAAGAAATGTAAAATAGTTCAATTTTAAGCAGAAGGAAGTCACAATTACATGATGCTTTGTAACACCCTGGATATACATATTTACATTTTTCGTATGTTCGCGCTTGCAAAGACAGTGGTGTGGTTCTGGGTCCATGTATTTCCCATTTCCCACACCCTGTCTTTGGGTGAGGGAAAGCCATGGCCGATGATAACAAGCATACATGAAATCGTAACTTGTGATACTCAGCACCGTTTACGAAAATGCAACATACATTTCACGAATCGTTAATCTTCCCAGTTGGCGGCGGAGGGGTGGACGGTGGAAGCTGTTCCGCCTTTTCCGTGCCCCTCGAACGCGCGCGGTGAAATGGCCGGGCGCAGCCGGCTCTCACTCCGAGTCACTTCGTAGATGGCGCTAGGCTCGCGCTCACCGCGAGAAAGGTCATTTGTGCTCATGCGCGCAAAAATGCTGCATATCTGTATTAAATTATTTACCTTGGAGCAGCTCGTGCGCCCGATGGGAACTAGGAATTTATAGTCTTCATTGGGCCGCTCTCATCCGACCCACACCTCTTCCTAATATATTCAACTATATTCAACTAAAACATTGGATTGATTTTGATCTTGTATTACTTACGTCTAATACCTGATAGATGTTTTACTCGGGAATTCAAAGTTCTTTGCCTAAAAATGCAAAGGCTCTCGGGGAGTAGTAGTTAAGAGTGAGGCAGAAACGTTTGACCTCATCAGAGTACCTGCGCCCCCTCCTCTTCCTGGAACCATTTACAACCTCATTTTTGAACAGCTCTGACACCAGCCGGTTGTCAGGTTTGCTGGATGTAAAGCTGACCGTGTTTTTCTGCAGCTCTTTTTGCCTGGGCTGCATGGAGCTTAGCAAGCTCCGTCTTCTTTCGAGCTTCGCTCGGTTGAATGCAACTGAGTTTGGTCCTGGTGTATTTTGTGCCATTGGACTCCGTCGACCACAGCCGTTTCCTGGTCGTGCAAATGGCTATTGGACGAGCTGATGATAGCATTTACACCGAGCCCCCTAGCATCGTGAATGGAGCGCGGGGCATGACTGGTTGCAGTCCAGCCTAAGCTGGTGCGCACAGTGCAGGGCTTACCGGCCGGGCCCTCCCTAATCTCTCATGGGACAATCAGCTGGAACACAAAGCACCCAGCAGAATGTCCACACGGTCGTTTGTTACCGCTGTCAGCGGCAGATCGGCGAGATGGGGCCACGCCAACCTCTCCCCTGGCCAGTTGATCTTATGACTGCTGACATTTAACGTGAGGGTTGTGCGAGCTCCGTACAATATTGTTCGTTCGTGAGTCTATATAACCACTTGCATCTGGTAGGCGTCAGGGGGTCTAGATGTGTCTAGGTCGCGCCAGATGAAGCTGAGTGACGCTGGCCCTCTTTGGTCACTCGGACCTGGTAGTACATTTTCTCAGTGTCGGCTGTAGGAGCGATCGGCTCCTCCCTGAAGCGCAGTTGTACCCCCGGGAGAGGTACTATATATGTAGTAACGTTCTAGTGTTCACGTCGTAAAATGAACAATGTATGCCAGCAAGTCTTGTACCAGACTCTTTCAAGCCTTTTACGCACAAGACACAAGACTCCTACACAAGGTCACTTAAATCTTGGCCCAAGCTTCCAAACGGCAGTTAACGGTCCGCTTTTATGAAGTCAAACAAGAAGTTATTCATAAATAGTAGAAAATGTAAAAACATGACCTTATTTCCTCGATAATTGCCAAAACTAATGCTGTACAAATATATACTTTATTTGAAAGAATGTAATATTTCGACCACAGGTCTTTTTCAAACAGTTTCAAATTAGAAAAGAAAGTTTATTAGAAAGTTATTCATATCATGTATTGCCACAAACACCTGACAGCTCTTACACCACTCGACCTTGGCCATCCTGGCGCGGAGCAGCATTGCTTCGTCGCAGAGTTTAGATCTAATGATGGTGCGCACCTCGCTTTGTAACACACGAAGTTTCCTGACGGGGAACTTGGAAATAAAAGGCAGATGCTGCTGAGGAAACCGGGCAGAAAACCTGGACTAGAATTTCGTAGGCCCGCCTCGCCACGGCGCCCAACATTGACCTCGTCAGCTCAGCGAAGCTGTCACTGGATAGATGGTTAGTGAAAAGGTAAGCCACTGGGTGTCGCCACTGTCCCTTCAGACCCACAGCCATGAATGCCAGTGCATTTGTGGTATGCGAGGAGTCGCCAGTGTCGCCATTACGTAGCTGCACATGCCCAACAAACCTCCCTTCACTGTGGTCATAGACCAACCCTTTTCGGATGGCCATTTCATTCACCAGCAGGGAGCAGCGACTGTCGATAATGACATCCTTCACCTGCTGCTCCAGCTTGTCAAACACTTCACTGAGGATGCCGACATCACAGTTGACACTTCTTGTCTAACACTTGATAGATGTTTTACTCGGGAGTGCAAAGTTCTTTGCCAAAAAGGCAAAGGATCTCGGGGAGTAGAAGTTAAGAGTGAGGCAGAAACGTTTGACCTCATCAGATTACCTGCGCCCCCTCCTCTTCCTGAAGCCATTCGCAACCTCATTTTTGAACAGCTCTGACACCAGCTGGTTGTCAAACCTGGCCTTCAGCATGTTGGCCAAGTCTTCATCCACCAACCTGGCATGCTTAAGTTAAACTAAGCACTTGGCACTTTCAATTTCTATTTAAAATCCTTGTGAGAAACATTAACCCGCGCCCTGGTGTGGGTCTGAGCCACCTTCGCCCTGGTGGGGGGGGGGGCCAAAATGACCCCCCCCGTCTAACTCGAAAACGAAGAGGGCTAGGAAGACGCGGAAAAAAGCAAACGAAAGCCCATAACAAGTACGTTCGAAAGTATTTCGGTCATTTTTTCGCTAAGGTCAATATTGAGGTCGCTAGAGGTCATCATAGGTCAAATTTCAGTGTTTTCGGTGTTGCCGGACATATTCCGCTGTAGCTCGGAAACTAGAAGAGCTAGAGAGCCGCGGAAAAAAGCAATCGATAGCTCTTTTCAAGCTCTTTCGCCAAGGTTCGTCAGATTTGACCTCAGCTCAACGGTTTGGCCTACAGAGGTCATGCAAGGTCAACTTGGCAAATTTCGTTGAAAATGTTTTTAACTATAGCATGCATTCACGAGAAAATAGAGAAACGATTCATGCACCATCGTGCTTGGCTCGTCGAGACGCGTCGAATGATATATAGTTTGACCTCGAAAGGTCATTTTGAAAATTTGACCTCAGGTCAAGGTCATGACCTTACCGAAATAGGTCATGCTGCATATCATTCGATCCGCATTGACGAGACAAACACGATAAACGTCGAACGGAGTCTCTATCTCTATTCAATAACAAGTAAGTGCAGAAAAACCGCTGGTGACCTCTGGTGACCAGGGAGATGACCTAGCGTGACCTCAGCGAGGTCACAAGCAAATGGTTTCACATGGGCTGTGATTTGCTGACCCAAGACACTTCAATAACGAAATATAGGAACAATCACGCCCGATTTAGCTGAAAAACAACTACTTTTCGATTCTCCCATTGACTTATAATGGGGAGCAGCGATGACCTGACCTGACCTTAGGTCACATTTATAAAAAATCCGAGATAGCCATTTTGTAGAGCTGGGTGACATCTTCAAGTACTGTAAATTTTACATCGATCGGATAAAAGCTGTGCCTTTGAGAGAGCTTTGAACTTTTTTAGAGGTGGTGTCAGTTTTGGTGACCTTGTGACCTGACCTGACCTGACCCGAACCCCCAAAAAAAGGACATGATGTAAAAATGTTGAATAAACAGCTATACAAAGTTTCAGGGCGCTAACTCAAGTGGTTTCTGAGTTATCGCTGAAAAACCACAGGGGGGGGGGGGCCAAAATGGCCCCCCCCCCCACCAGGGCGAAGGTTAACCAGTCAGCTTAGACGACTGGATAGTGGATGCAACAAAAGAATTGTCATATTGTTATTACTTTTTTGTATAACAAAAGGAAAATGGAATGATTCCTAGGCTCATCTTATGAAGCGCCGTAATTGTCATTACGTTGCCGGAGCGCTGGTCGATCATTATGACGAACAAGGACCTCCGTGAGTGCTCAGGTTATCTCTTCTTTCAGTTTTGCTTCCAAATCCATGATTTCTTTCTTGTCCGCCGTGGCTTGAGCTTGGAGTTTGGCTTGCTGGATAGAAAGCTGACCGTGTTTTCTGCAGCTCTTTTTGCCTGGGCTGCATGGAGCTTAGAAAGCTCCGTCTTCTTTCGAGCTTCGCTCAGTTGAATGCAACTGAGTTTGGTCCTGGTGTATTTTGTGCCATTGGACTCCGTCGACCACAGCCGTTTCCTGGTCGTGCAAATGGCTATTGGACGAGCTGATGAAGCATTTACACCGAGCCTCCTAGCATCGTGAATGGAGCGCGGAGCGTGACTGGTTGCAGTCCAGCCTAAGCTGCTGCTCACAGCAAGGACGTACCGGCTGGACCTTCCCTAACCTCTCATGAGACAATCAGCTGGAACACAAAGCACCCAACAAAATGTCCACACGGTCGTTTGTTACCGCTGTCAGCGGCAGATCGGTGAAATGGGGCCACGCCAGCCTCCCTGGCCAGTTGATCTTATGACCGCTGACATTTAACGTGAGTGTTGTGCGAGATCCGTGCAATATTGTTTGTTCGTGAGTCGTTCGTGACCTGGTGATACATTTTCTCAGTGTCGGCTGTAGGAGCGATCGGCTCCTCCCTGAAGCGCAGTTGTACCCCCGGAAGAGGTACTATATAGTAACGTTCTAGTGTTCACGTCGTAAAATGAACAATGTCTTGTACCAGACTCTTTCAAGCCTTGTACGCACAAGACACAAGACTCCTACACAAGGTCACTTAAATCTTGGCCCAAGCTTCCAAACGGCAGTTAATAGTCCGTTTTTATGAAGTCAAACAAGAAGTCATTCATATCATGTATTGCCACAAACACCTGACAGCTCTATTACACCACTTGACCTTGGCCATCCTGGCGCGGAGCAGCATTGCTTCGTCGCGGAGTTTAGATCTAATAATGGTGCGCACCTCGCTTTGTAACACACGAAGTTTCCTGACGGGGAACTTTGAAATAAAAGGCAGATGCTGCTGAGGAAACCGGGCAGAAAACCTGGACTAGAATTTCGTAGGCCCGCCTCGCCACGGCGCCCAACACTGACCTCGTCAGCTCAGCGAAGCTGTCACGGGATAGGTGGTTAGTGAAAAAGTAAGCCACTGGGTGTCGCCACTGTCCCTTCAGACCCACAGCCATGAATGTCAGTGCATTTGTGGCATGCGAGGAGTCGCCAGTGTCGCCATTACGTAGCTGCACATGCCCAACAAACCTCCCTTCACTGTGGTCATAGACCAACCCTTTTCGGATGGCCATTTCATTCACCAGCAGGGAGCAGCGACTGTCGATAATGACATCCTTCACCTGCTGCTCCAGCTTGTCAAGCACTTCACTGAGGATGCCGACATCACAGTTAACACTTCTTGTCTAATACTTGATAGATGTTTTACTCGGGAGTGCAAAGTTCTTTGCCAAAAAGGCAAAGGATCTCGGGGAGTAGTAGTTAAGAGTGAGGCAGAAACGTTTGACCTCATCAGAGTACCTGCGCCCCTCCTCTTCCTGAAGCCATTCGCAACCTCATTTTTGAACAGCTCTGACACCAGCTGGTTGTCAATCCTGGCCTTCAAGCATATTGGCCAAATCTTCATCTAATAACCCGTCATGCTTAAGTTAAACTAAGCGCTTAGTTCGATACTTTCAATTCCTATTTGAAATCCTGATAAGAAACATTAACCAAGCAGCTTAGACGACTGAACAGTGGATGCAACAAAAGAATAGTCATATTGTTATTACTTTATCCGCTCACGACGTGTGAACAGGCACTTGATGACTCCATTCACAGCTTTCAGTCCATTGTTGGTGCTTGGGGAACCACGATGCACTCCTTCATGGAAAGCATAGTATTCTCCGAGCACCGTCTTCTTGAAGTATTCCGGGAATACCTATGTTGTTATGGCCACCTCGCGGACCATTTCCGGAGCGTGAGACCGGCTGTACGCCAGAGCATGTCGTCATCCAGCGACAGCTGCAGATCGGTAATGTCCGCCATGAGCATGTCACGGGCTTCAGCCGGTTCCTTTCTTCCACTGCCTTTTTCACGTGGAACCAGCACACACGTCGAACCGCGTTTGGGAACACCTCCGCTATAGCACTGGTGATGGCTCGCGCCATGCCGCCCACAACCACATCTGGTGTAAATTCACCATCACCGCACAGAGAGGCACCATCTTTCATGGCTCGCAGGACAAAGGCATAGTCAGCTGCAGTCTCTGTGGATAAGACGCTCACCATACAAGGGAAGAACTTCTTGTCCGCATCTGCAACTCCTGCCACAATAGCCGGATATCCTTGCCAGGTTTACCTTGTAGGTGGCGTCGATCTGCAGAACTTTGGAGCCAGCCACTGCCTTGAGGAGCTTCCTTGTTGTCATGCAGACTCGTGCACTGTAGGCTCAATGGCAAGAAAAAGCTCAACTAGAAAGATAATGCACATACAGGACGCAGGTATTTGTACAGTGACTCGCAGTTGTAAGACAATGCACATACACACAGCTGACACACAGTTTATTAGCATATGTGAATGTTCAGCATGCTCAGCATTACCCGCGTTCTATCACTCATTGGTAGTGACTGTTGACTAGTTGCATCAATGGCCGGAACCATGTGCCTTGGCGTTCGGCACGTTGGCACTGACATTGTCAGCATTAATGCAATTAATTTAGTGCAACGCAGCGATGAGCGGAAGGGTCATGCTAGACATAGATGGCCACCGCCACCGTCACCAGTTCCAGAATCAAATGGGAGCCTCCCGGAGGGACGCCGGCCACGGACCCAGTAGCCAAGCTATTGAAGTGGTGGTGGGCGGACAGCTCCAGCAGTCGTGCGTCGGTGGTCTCGGGCACCTTCCGGTACCGCAGCGCCGCTGCCGTCTCGACCGCGTGGTTGTGCGGCTCGCCGTTGGAGGTTATGCGCAAGGCGTAGCCTGCACACGGATGTTTCGACCGGTTCCTGTTTGGGATTTTTGTCATGAGAGCTGTCAGTTTCATCCCACAGCCAGTATCCTTGGCAGGCTGCTTTTTGCGCGGACGGGAAACTCGGCCCGGGGGCTGACGGCGGCAGCGGAGTCAAGCCTGGTAGATGATGCCGTTTCTGCCACACACAGAGGAGAACACCGAAAAGCTGGTCTTGGTGGTGGCCTCAAACAGCTTTAGCCACTTCTGAGCACTCGTCTCCTCCTCTTGGCATAAATAGGCAAGTGTTGTGCCATTTAGAAGCTCCTGCTCTACGCCGTTGAAGATGTCAAGCCGTTCACACAAAATGAGCTAAACAAACAAACAAATGTCCATCATGGTGGACTACTTTGAATTCATCCTAACTAATGAAACGATTGGCCCACATTGAGCTTGTTGACCAGTAGCTCGGTTATCTCCCTCACCACACCCTACACCTTACGGCTGAGCTGGTCGGGCTCGTGGGAGTGGTATACCGAAAACTCGCGGTCCATGCCTTCGAATGTTGAGAGGAAAGATTGGGAAGGGATGGTCAAACCATCCATGGTGATAAGCTGTGTCCAAAGCGCGTCCCTCGCTGCCTTTTCTGCTCGTACTCAAGAGGCATCACTGGATTTCGGACAATTTTGAGCTGCCGCGCCGGCGCGGTGACCTAAGCCATCGCGCTGTGTGCCGCCGGGAGCGATGTCCGTGGCTCCATGACTGGATGTTTAAGCCGTTGCTCGTGTTCTTCCATGGATAGCAGCTCCATTAATTCTGCCTTCCGATTCTCCGCCTCATTTTCTGGTCGACTGGCTATAGCGCGGACTGTTGGTCCTCCCGTGTCCAGCCTGGCGAATGTGTTACGTTCTTTCCCGGCCGTGCCGCCAGATGGCAGGAGCGTCGTCGCTCGGCAGCTCCTCAGCACCATCCCACAGCACCGTGTCATCCACACACTGTTGATTTGACAAATTATAAACCAAGCGAGCGCCCCCGTCACCCTGCGGGACCGGAACATTTATCTTCTGTTGGAAGTTTCAGGTATTCCTCTTCCACTACCTCCAGTTCCGTAGCAGGAGCGAGCGCGGCCTGCCTGGCCGCAAGACCCCAGCCGACACAAAATCACGAACAGCTGCGGACATCAACGCCGATCGCGGCGTCACCCGCCACACAATAGGCGCCGCCGCCTGCCATGACGATCAGGGTCGTCTGATGGTGGCGGTTGATCACGTGTTGTTGTTGGTCATCACGTGTTGTAGTACTTATAGAGTTTCCGTCCGCTCCTTAAATCCGACGTAGGTGCCGTCGGGGCTCGGCCACTTCTTTCGTATGTTGAGAACCACGCACGATGGCACCGGCTGCCGGTTGCCCCGCCCAAGTCGCCCGCACCTGAAAAAGGAAAATTGACATGTCTGACTATATGTGAAGATGACTGTCCCAACCAAGATAGGTATGTCATTCAAAATATTAACACGAGAAATTGTGTTAGTATTTTGAAACATTGGCCAGGAATGCTATAAGACGCAGGTATGCGCATGCAAAAGTCTGATCTGAAAGGAACATTGGATGATGGCACTAAAAAGCGAATGAACCAGAGTATTTACATGTTAAGAAAAGTTAAGCTTATGGCTTGGTAATTTTGAGCAGAGGCGGATCATGAGGGAGTCCGGGAGTTCGGGAGTGCTGGCCCCCAAAAGCACGAATGTAATATAAACCCCCCACCCCACCCCAGCAGAATGTATGATATTGCCATTCCTCCTCCCTTCGTGAACTCGTATATCCATCTTCATCCTACCTCCTGTAAACATATTTTCAACACTTCATCCAATATCTCCAAACCACAAAAATAACGAAGACAAATAAAAAACAATCCTGTGATTTTCCCTTACTTCGACCTATATCTGCCCCTCAAGTTAACCTTAAATCAGTCTTACTTCGATGCCTCGATTACAAATGCTCACCTCCGCACCATGTACAGACGGTACGCTTGAAAGCGCAGGGGCTTGGCGTAGGCGCCTGGCTCGTCGAGCCGCTGCAGGCGCCCCGCGTCGTCCCCCCGCGCCTCCTCGTGCAGCACCATGCCCGCCATCACCGCGCCGTGGCTGAGCACGATGAGCTGGTAGTCCTGAGGAAGCATAATAGCAACAGCATAATAGTAGCAGGAGCGCGGCCTGCCGACCCCCGCAAGACCCCAGCCGACACAAAATCACGAACAGCTGCGGACATCAACGCCGATCGCGGCGTCACCCGCCACACAAGAGGCGCCACCGCCTGCCATGACGATAAGGGACGTCTGATGGTGGCGGTTGATCACGTGTTGTTGTTGATCATCACGTGTTGTAGTACTTAACTTATAGAGTTTCCGTGCGCTCCTTAAATCTAACGTAGGCGCCGTCGGGGCTCAGCCACTTCTTTCTAATGCTCAGCACCACGCACGATGGCACCGGCTGCCGGTTGCCCCGCCCAAGTCGCCCGCACCTGAAAAAGGAAAATTGACATGTCTGACTATATGTGAAGATGACTGTCCCAACCAAGATATGTCATTCAAAATATTAACACGAGAAATTGTGTTAGTATTTTGAAACATTGGCCAAGAATGCTAGTAGACGCAGGTATGCGCATGCAAAAGTCTGATCTGAAAGGAACATTGGATGATGGCACTAAAAAGCGAATGAACCAGAGTATTGACAAGTTAAGAAAAGTTAAGCTTATGGCTTGGTTATTTTGAGCAGAGGCGGATCATGAGGGAGTCCGGGAGTTCGGGAGTGCTGGCCCCCAAAAGCACGAATGTAATATAAACCCCCCCACCCCACCCCAGCAGAATGTATGATATGGCCATTCCTCCTCCCTACGTGAACTTGTATATCCATCTTCATCCTACCTCCTGTAAACATATTTTCAACACTTCATCCAATATCTCCAAACCACAAAAATGACGAAGACAAATAAAAAAATAATCCTGTGATTTTCCCTGACTTCGACCTATATCTGCCCCTCAAGTTAACCTTAAATCAGTCTTACTTCGATGCCTCGATTACAAATGCTCACCTCCACACCATGTATAGACGGTACGCTTGAAAGCGCAGGGGCTTGGCGTAGGCGCCTGGCTCGTCGAGCCGCTGCAGGCGCCCCGCGTCGTCCCCCCGCGCCTCCTCGTGCAGCACCATGCCCGCCATCACCGCGCCGTGGCTGAGCACGATGAGCTGGTAGTCCTGAGGAAGCATAATAGCAACAGCATAATAGTAGCAGGAGCGCGGCCTGCCGACCCCCGCAAGACCACAGCCGACACAAAATCACGAACAGCTGCGGACATCAACGCCGATCGCGGCGTCACCCGCCACACAAGAGGCGCCGCCGCCTGCCATGACGATCAGGGTCGTCTAATGGTGGCGGTTGATGAACGCGTTTTCTTGCCTCGCTCAGGACCCTTGTCTCCACGTGGCAGCCATTGTACCCCGTGGCACGGTCAGGACGCACACGATGATGCGGATATTCATGAGTTAGGTTTAAAATAATCAGTTAACTTCGTATAAAGGTATGTTCACAAAAAATGCGTATGTTTGGTCCAAACGTCCATGACGGCTGAACCGACGTCTCTTGAGCACCGTCCCTGGCCCCGGCCTCCATCATGTTTGGGGTCGGGTGTGACTCCATCGGCGCGGTAGGGGCGGTACCCAGTCCACGGTACTGTGCAGCTCGTGTACTCCCGGCTGCGGCATTGCCGTCCTCCATGAGATGCTGTAACATGCTGGTTAGTAAGGTCCCTGATTTCCGCAGAGAGGCCCTGAAGGCCGCCAGTCCGTTGGACGAGAGACCCATACGGGACACAACGCTAAGGACTAGAGCTCGCACACCCTCCACCAGCTCCATCTTGTCGAATACCTACTTTCCGGAGTTCAAGGACGCTTCTTGTTAGAAACGTAAAATAACGCACAAATGACTGACAGTGTACAGTCAGAAGCCTTGAAATGTCAGCGTGTAAAGAGTGCCAGAGGAGTAAATCACGACAAATATGAATCACACCATTTCTGATGGCGAAGGGATCAACACTGCAATCATTAAGACTTCGGTCATGCAACGAAGGATACAACCGTGATCCCTAGCTACCGAGGCTGGTCTGTCGATCAAGGTCAGCAGCTATGTTCGGCTTGGGTAGGCGCTGTCACCTAGGATGACAGGCTCTCGACTGGTACGAGTACGATCCTCTCCAGTCTAAAAGATAGACGAAAAAAAATCACCGTATAGCATTGCCTTCCTCCATTATAACAATGGATTACTACCATGTCTTCATGGAGAAAGAACACATTATGTTGAAACAACACAATGTGTCTCCCTTACATATTATTCACCTCTCTGGGAAGCCAGATGCTGCCAGAGCCCGCGAGTCGTGTTGGCGACCCCCAGCATGGACGCTCACGGCAAAGAACCGTCCGTCGGGCACGGCGACCGCCATGACGTTCAGCGACGTCTGATGGTGGCGGTTAACGAAAGCGTTCCCTTGCTTCGCTTGGGCTCTGATCTGCACGTGGCAGCCGTCTGTGCACCCTGTGGCACGTTCAGGAAGTACGTAATGATGCACATATTCATTAGTTAGGTGGAAAGCAGCTCCTCAATAGAATCAAGAGAATTACGTACACAACAAAAAGCGCATATATACATATACATTACATGCATACATATATATTTATTTATGAGCAAAAAAAAAAGATAAATAGTTATTTGCTATAATCCTCTTACCAATCACACCTGGCAGGCCGGCCATCTCAAAGAAGCGCCGCTGCACGGAGCGGCCGCCCTGCCTGCTTTGCGGGAAACTTATCAGCCCCAACAGCCTGTGCATCAGGGCAGCCATGACGCGATGAATGGTGCCGTGGATGGTAACGCCGCTGAGACCGTGAGCGTCACCAACCATAGTGTAAATGCTGCATGTGGCCAGGAATCTGGAGACAGTTTGCGTTATGACACTGTTCATGCTTGGAATGTTTTTGGTCGCATCACCGTTTGCACTTTTTAATCCAGGTCGCTTCGGGCGATGGTGCACCAAACGCATAGATGGTAAATACATATTATTATAAAAAGGCTGGCTCCAAAGAACTATATAAAAACAAAACATTATGAATAATTGAAAAGCAGCTGATTAACAATCGGCACGTCGTCAGCCCAGTTATTGCCATTTGTAGCAGGAGCGATCTTGCAGCCTGCTGTTCAGTCAAAGTCGAACTCCTCTAAGGTCTGGACAGTCGCCTGGGAGTGGCGCCTTTCGCCAGTGCCCTTGACATCCATCTCCCTGACGATGGAGTTCGGTTTGTTTGACGGTATTTTCAATACCTTCCACTCTTTTCATTAGGTGTGTCATCATTGACATCATTAGCCGCATTGCTGGAAAAAGAATGTGAAGAAAAGCGAGGTACTTGGTGAAACTTGGCAGTCACCAAAATATATTGATTTAAAATACTGGTAACATAAAGAGGAAATGCTTCTGGCCATCAGTGGCAGAACAACAAAGGGTTTTCGCATCACTCGAGGGAGTCGACGGATGGCTTCGCAGCGGTCCATATGCCAGTGACCTTTCCAGCGATCATCTGACTCGTCCGGCCTGGATAAGATAAAGGGAGAATAAATTTCATATAGATGACATTGCATACAGTTACATCAGTTACATATGCAGGACGCCAATGAGTTCCTGCTGCGAATCAGAATCAGAATCAGTTTATTCGAAAAAGGTCCGCGTAAAACGGTGCTTTTCACTTTCTCACGTCAATCAGTAAATCAATGGGGAATGTTACTGGGACATCACACATAATTAAAATCGCACATCAATCACGCAAACACTCACATAATACCTAATACAACACATGACTAAGTAAAAGGGGGGGGGGGACTCAGTTTGATGCCTGTGAGAATGCCACAATTCAAGATTGGCGACGAACGACTGACACTCGCAGAGCATGATGAACACAATGACTGATGAACACAATGAAAGACGCAGTAGACGTTCGACGGCCGACGCACGACGGCTCGCGACAACTTCCAATACCAGACTGTCGAGAGTTACTTGTGCACCAAGTGCCATGAGCCAGTGCTGAAGCGCCAGGAGAACATCAGCTGGTTTGTGAGCGTGCCGCGCCGCCAGGGCACAGAGGCGCCCACGCTGCAGGACGCGCTGCGGCTGAGCATGCGGCCCGAACGGCGCGAGCTACTCTGTCAGCACTGCGGACACGACGAATATCGCGTTACCACCCAGCTAGCTGACCAGGACACTGATCCTCCAGCTGAACCGGTATGTCTTTCTGGGGGAGGGTTCGAAGAAGATCCGCGCCAACGTAGGTTAACGACGGCGGATCCAGCTCTTCGTGTGATTTGGGAGCCTGCTGGCTCTCGTCCACAACGTCCACATCGAAAACGACCGCTCTTCTGCGACAACGAGTCATTTGTTCGTACTGACTATTTCGTAGGCACTTGAAAAGATGGGGTGCATGGTACATCGCGACGACCGATTCACCGTCCATATTCTACATAAAAAACGCGCCGAAACAGCACCGCAAGTTCCACAGCCTGTGTAACACGAAAGGTCCAATCTGCGACCTATTAGAATGCCTGTGGACCTGTTCAAACCACCAACATTTGCATCAGTCAGACCGGTATACGATTTTATTCCACACAGAATCTATAATTTGTAAATCACCAGTTTCTTGGACTTACCATGAGCATTGAGCAACTCGCCGCATACATCGCAATCGTGCTTTTCGGCACTCGTCTTAATCGGATACCCTGCAATGTAGGGAAGCACGTTTTAAGTCGTCTCATTGTTATCGATGGTCGTTCGACACATACCTATTTTGAAAAACGCCTGACCACCACAGCATCAGGGGAGAACCCCAGGCACGGACATGCAGGTGGGATTATCAGACCACACTTCACGAGAGATTCTCTTACACATCCCCCCCCCCATAGATTTGGAGGGCCGCATTCTCACACATTTAGCCACAGCGTGTGGTAGCATTGCCTGCAAAGGCTTTTGCTCTTTCCATGGTACCTTGCTTTGCCACCCAATCTGCTTTAGCGCCTGTGGCTTCATGCGTATACAGTTAAGAAACGTGCTTGCCGCTCAACTTGGGGGCACATCGCAGCTTGCGGCCTCTGTCAGTGGCGTGAAACTGTCGAATGCAGTTCCACGAGGCGGTCTTCCCATCTACCGTGACGTCTTGTTTGAGGAGTGTGTTTCTTAGGCACTTCATAAGGCGTGGAACGTCATACAGACACATGACATCTTCACCATCCACTTCGAACTGGGGTTTGGTTGCGTGGACACCCAGTTTTTTGCAGTTGTTGATTTGGCGTACCCATGTCGTATGCGGTGCAGACAGAGGTGAACCCAGCTTCACGCAGCTTTTGTATGCAAGTTTCCAGAATAGGTTTCCGGACACGTGCTGGTGCTGCTCCTTTGCTCAGCATGTAGCCCACTGGCTGTTTCCATGGCGAGGTGATGCCACGAGCTATGAGCACCAATGCACTGTCAGCTCGTTTTAGACGTCCTCCACATCTCTATCTCTCCATAATCTTCTGTCCCTTCGACGACGTCGTTATGTGACAGATATGTCAGCTTCGGCAGAACTTGCATTTCGTCGAATGAAATGACCACATGTTTGTCATGCTCGGCAGAGCTCTCGAACTTCTATTTAATCACTGCTAGTATCCAGTATTGTAAAAAAAAAAAACGCGCCGAAACAGCACCGCAAGTTCCACAGCCTGTGTAACACGAAAGATCCAATCTGCGACCTATTAAATGCCTGTGAACGTGTTCAAACCACCAACATTTGCATCAGTCAGACCGGTATACGATTATTCCACAAAGAATCTACAATTTGTAAACCACCGGTTTCTTGGGCTTACCATGAGCATTGAGCAACTCGGCATACATCGCAATCGTGCTTTTCGGCACTCGTCTTAATGGGATAACCTGCAATGTAGGGGAGCACGTTTTAAGTCGCCTCATTGCAATCAATGGTCGTTCGACACATTTTTTAGCGATAATATGGCAGTTTGTATGAAAAACACCTGACCACCACAGCATCAGGGGAGAACCCCAGCCACGGACATGCAGGTGGGATTATCAGACCACAGTTCACGAGAGATTCTCCTACACATCCCCCCATAGATTTGGAGGACCGCATTCTCACACATTTGGCCACAGCGTGTGGTAGCATTGCCTGCAAAGCCTTTGATCTTTCCATGGTACCTTGCTTTGCCACCCAATCTGCTTTAGCGCCTTTGGCTTCATGCGTATACAGTTAAAGTAACGTGCTTGTCGCTCATCTTAGGGGCACGTCGCAGCTTGCGGGCTTTGTCAGTGGCGTGAAACTTTCGAATGCGGTTCCACGAGGCGGTCTTCCCATCTACCGTGACTAATTGTTTGAGGAGTGTGTTTCTTAGGCACTTCATAAGGCGTGGAACGTCATACAGACACATGACATCTTCACCATCCACTTCGAACTGGGGTTTGGTTGCGTGGACACAGAGTTTCGCGGATCACAGGTGCACGGTTACCGTGAGAAATTAATTCCAAACACAAAAAATATGAGGTCTTCGTGCGGTGCACACCCGCATACACGCTGACAAAGACTGAGACATCTGCTCATCCCTTGCTCCGTGACCGCGCGGGATTCGCCAAGTTGGCGAGCGCTTAAGTTAGCGCTCTCCGTTCGGGCCCGTTTTTGCGGTCGCTTGTGACGGCCGATTAATGCGTTTATGAGCCGCTGTACATAAACTGGCAGCAGTTTTTGATTTGGCGTACCCATGTCGCATACCGTGCAGACAGGTGTACCCAGCTTCACGCAGCTGTTGTATGCAAGTTTCCAGAAAAGGTTTCCGGACACGTGCTGGTGCTTTGCTCCTTTGCTCAGCAGTAGCCCACTGGCTGTTTCCATGGCGAGGTGATGTGAACACCAATGCATTGTCAGCTCGTTTTAGACGTCCTCCACATCTCTATCTCTCCAAAATCTTATGTCCCTTCGACGACGTCGCTGTGTGACAGATATGTCAGCTTCGGCAGAACTTGCATTTCGTCGAATGAAATGACCACAAGTTTGTCATGCTCGGCAGAGCTCTCGAACTTCTCTTTAATCACTGCCGATATCCAGTCTTGAAACCCTGTCTGCATCTGGACGGACTCTCCGTCTGTTTCCGTCTACGCAAGCACCGAGGACTGGGTAGGGCGAACTTACGTCGGAGATGGCGGTAGGCCTTTGGGCTCTGATAGTAGAGCGCAAGCCCCATCACCTCCTCATCCGAGAATCTTCGTCCTCTTAGCTTTACTGAAGCATGCTTCAGCTGGGATTTGCTGCTCTATGTTGAATATGCGGGGGACCTTTCCTTCAACAGCCAACCTTTCCTCAGTGCAAGTGCTGGTCAGCGTGTTTGCGAGTTCCTCGTGATGCTTGCTGCAGTCGTTAGTTAGTTAAGCCAGTCCGCAGGTGACAGGGTGGTTGAGGCAGCTTTGCCACGCCTTTTTTTTTTGTTTTTTTTCATGGTGATGCCTAGCACTGAATCTGGTGCCACATCAACCACATGGGGATGCTCCTTTTCAGTTTTTCTCCGTCCGCTTGCGCTCGCAGACATTAGTGGTGGTCACGGGTCAATGTATTGGTGCACCTCCACTCATGTCTTTGGGTGAGGGTAAACGCCCATTTCCCCCACCGAGCCCGGAAACTCGACTTTGTGAGAGGCCTTCTTCCAGTGACACAGAACACTGGTGCAGGCATCATCTGCTTCAGTTCCCCTCTTGTTCCTGCACACCATCTCGATCATCCAAAGCACTGCTGCTACGTGACTGCAGGCCTCTCCAGCTCCAGCCATGCATGTGCAATGCCCTCAAGTGATGACACCAGTAGATTTTTCAATCATGATCCAGGCAAGGTAGGGCCTTTTTACAGACGCTGGCTGGGTATGACCGTTCCACTGATGAAAACCACGTCTTCATTTGAAACATACACTTCCACCTTTTTGACATGTCCAGACTTGACATAGTTGAAGGCTTCAAGTGACACGTATGCACCAATCTCTTCATTTGTGTGTAAACTGGCGGTATGAACAAAATAATTATAGATGTTTGGCCATTCAAGGTGAGGCCACAAATTCACATCTTGCTTCCAACATCGCTCGTTCACCTCGTGTGGGTCAGGAAAGCACTTTCCCCTATACGTGAGTTTTTGAACATATCTCCTCTTGTCATCTGCACGATAAGCAGACAGCACCTTCATCTTGAATTATTGAGATTAAGGGAATCCTATGTAAACACGGCTATTGTGTTGCTGATGATGGTGTGAACCTCTGATGGTTTGACAATGTCGCCTTGTCTCAAGGATGTGAGCGTATATGCCTGCTCACACTGCACGAACGAGGCATGGACGAGGTCAGAAAACACCGCTGAACGCTCTTCACTCATCGGATAGGGTCAATTGCCATTCTAGCAATTTGGAACATAACTTGATCTAAATAAATCGATTGATGCCCTTAATTTGATCTAGGTAAAAATGACTCTTACGGGTGTTTCCCTTTGGACGGCAGTATTCTTTACTTATCTGGTCAGATGGGCCCTTGTCGTCCCTGAGGGACGGGGTTAAGTAGGTACTCTGCTGGGTTTGAATGTCGCGTGAAGCTGTGGAATGTGATCGTGATTCGCTGTGACCTCTGTGATTTTGCTGTGAAAATATGTCTATCTCATAGCAATTTTGTGATAACGTATAGTTTCACACGTGGTCGCCAGTCATCAGGATTTGTTGTGGAATGTGAGGAGCGAAGTGCCCGTTGGCGATGCGATTAATTTTGCTGATAACTTATTGTGTAACTTTTGCAGGTGATATTGTGGGTATCTGGGGCTGATAGATTAGCTTCTTTATACTTTTTTTTTTCGAACTACTCCGCCACCCATTATTAGGTGACCAGGAGTGCCCCCACCCTCAGCCCAGCGACTCACAGCACCTTACGTTAACACCAGACAAAAATAAAAAAGGATAAGTCGCGGCACTCCCAGCTAGGAAAATTGAAAAAAAAACAAAGTAAGCAAAAGAAGTGCGGGAACCGGTTAATAAATAAAGAGAGCCAAAGTAGTCATTGCTGAAAGCAGCGGATGACTGTTCTACTACATCTAAGAAAGAAGTCATTCATACATGCATACATAATTGGTTAGTAGAGTGCATTCAGCCTTTCACTCCTAGAAGAAAAATCAGCAAATGGCAATCCAGTGGGGAAACATTTCTGGTCAATTCGAGCGCAGGTCAACAGCCAGACTTTCTAGGGCCCACCAGCTAAGCAGGGCTTGTTGCTGATGGACCCCTTCAAGTCCGGCGTTCCATTTGAGTGGGGACGTATCTCCTGTGTTGATAATCACAAAGGTAGGTTACATTATCAACACATCATTGTCAGCCTAGCCCAATAATAAATGCACCAATATGTCCATTTATTATTGGGCCACTTGTCGAGATGCTAAGCACTTTGTATGAAAAGTACTAGGTAAGCGTGTGTATTACGCTATTTAGGTATGTATTGCTATTTATTATCATGTTCTTGTTGTTTCTCTTATTGTAAGATTTAACATATTTTCATATTCATTTATAGGTATATTTACGAGGATACTTAGTACCCAGGATTACTTAACTAATACTTATTGCTAATACTTCACTTAAACTTTTGATAAGTACTTTTGCTTAGTACTCACTAAGTAAGATATTCTTTACATATTTTTTGAAAGTGTTTTTCGATTGAGGTACTTCTTCTAATAGAAGATCTTTAGCTATTAAGTCATTCCAGAGTTTGGGTCCGATGCAAGGAAATGAGTAGAGCCTGTAATTTTTTGTTGAAAAAACAGGTTGAAAATGATGGATATTTCTTGTCTGATGGATAGGGTCAGTTGAAAGATGAAGTAATCGTCTTACAGAGACTGGTAATTCCTGCATTATGTACTTATGCATGATAAGCATTATTTGAAGTTTGGCTACGTCTTTAATTTTAAGAATACTATATTTTTTAAATATTGGGGTAGCACTTTGTGGTGGGAAAATACCTTCAATTAGTCTCATGAACCTTTTTTGCAGAATTACCAGCCTTTGAAGGTGGTTTTCATAGTTGGAACCCCAAATGAAACAGCAGTAGTTGATATAAGGAAAAATCAAAGAATAACCCGCGAGTTGCTGGGGGGGGCGTTAAACGCCCCCACTTTTTTCGCCGGGCCATAGCATAAAAACGGCGCGCCGCAGGCGCGCCAAATTTTGGGTACCTGTAGGAAATTGATTGAAGTTTATTGTGACAAAGTTTCAAAAAAATCAGTCGGAAAATTTTTGAGATATCGAGGTTTTAGTGACGTCATGATTTCTGAGTTTTCGACCAAAAACGGCATATGTTCAAAAAATCATATAAAATCACAGAATAGACATATAGACATGCCGTAAATGCCATTAGACTGCCAATACCATGAAGAATCAAATGGCTATCTTCGATTATTGATTATCGTTCCGCATTTTCCAAAATCTTGAACTGAATCTTGGCAATTTCTCGTGACTACTTCACGACCATGATACATGAATATCTTAAATTGAACTTTTTTAGCCAAACACGTACACATATGATAAAATGAATGTCACCATCGTGTTCTACGCCCCAAATTACCCATAAAACATGTGTCACAGGCTGCGAATATCAGTTTTTATTTTCGGGGATATGCACCCGCCCGGTTGACCTGACCTTGACCCTGACCTATGCTTGACTGACCCCTGCATGGAGCTGACACTCTTGTAGGCCTTATATGATGGATTGTGCACCGTTTTGACAGAGTTTATGACGAGAGGCGCCCATTGCGAAGTCCTGAAGTCCATGCTACTGAAAGCCCGATTTCAGGTGTTTGACCTGACCTTGACCTGACCTGTGACCTCAAAATTCAACTTAAAAGTACTCATCTGAAGCGTCTCGTCGCGTTCTTTCGTTTGCCGCCTCGTGCGTTTCGCTGCGCCTATTGGTTCTCGAGTTATCGGCTGGGGGCGTTTAACGCCCCCCCCCCCAGCAAACGGTGGGTGGCGAAATACCCCAGCAACTGCCGGGATAATATAATTGAATGAGCTGCTGTTTTGGGATAAAGCGTCTAGCTCTTGCAATCATTCCAATGTTTCTGCTGATAATTTTACATATGCTACTGATATGAGATGTGAATTTGAGGTCAGAGTCAATAAGGATTCCTAAATATTTCACTGTTTTCATTTCAACTACTGCTGTGTTTCTAATGTAAATGTTTAACTTTTCAGCAGTTCTCCGTTTTGAATATACTTGGAGAAATGTTTTTGATGGGTTCACTGTGAGGTAGTTTGCTTCTAGCCATTCAGATATTTTTGACAGGGCTGCATTTGTTATTTCTTGAAGTGTTTCTCTGTTTTTATGTTTGAAAAATATTGCAGTATCATCTGCATACAACATAATTTGCCCTTCAATTGGAAGATTTGCAATGTCATTTAAGTATAGAATGAAGAGGAGTGGTCCAAGAATTGACCCCTGCGGCACTCCTATTTTTATTTCTCGTTCAGTTGACTTGACCCCTTCTATCTGTACCACTTGAAATCTGTTTGTTAAGTATGATTTGATTGTTTTTAGAATATTTCCTCGAAAACCCATTTTGTTTAACTTTTCTAGTAGTATTTGGTGTTCTACAGTGTCAAATGCTTTTGAAAGGTCAAGAAAGACACCTGCTATAATGTTATTAGTTTCCAGTGCTTCAGTTATGTAGTCTTGAATAAGCATGACTGGCATGTAGGTAGAGTTATTTTTCCTGAATCCAAATTGATTGTCTGAGAGAATGTGTCTGCTTGTTGCAAAGTCTGTCAGTTGGTAGTGGATAACCTTCTCTAATATTTTTGAAATTATTGGCAAAATGCTTATTGGTCTGTAGTTAGATAAGCTATTATGATCTCCACTTTTGAATATTGGCTTCACAGATGCTATTTTTAAAGGATCTGGGAAGGTTCCTGTTGAGAGGCATAGGTTGAAGAAATAAGTAAGCTTTGAAAGGATAGGTTTGTAAGAATGTTTCAATATTTTTGAATTGATTCCATCAATTCCAGCACCAACATCTTTAAGCTGTTTAATTATTTGTTCCACTTCATCATCAGTGACACTAGAAAAGTTAGTCATTTCTCCTTCTGTCTCTCGAACATTTTCTAAGGGATTTGTGTTGTTACAAGGAATATTTTGTTTCAACTTTTCCCCTATTTCTGTGAAAAATTTGTTGAAACTTTCAGCCATTGACATCATTTCTTGACCGCTATTCTCAGTGTTGTTTAGTGTTTCACCTGGCAAAATATCACATTTACTTTTTTGTTTTAGAAGTTCATTTAATGTTTCCCATGTCTTTTTGGGGTTCCTGTTGTTTTTTTGAAATTCTGCTTCATAGTAGGCCTTCTTTGAGTTTGTAATTGCCCTATTTAGACAGTTTCGATATTTGTTGTATTGTGCTATATTGTATGAATTTGGATTTTTAAGTTTGTTCACAAACATTTTGTTTTTGTGATTGATGGAACAGAGTATAGCTGGGGTCATCCATGGTTTTATGAAGTTATTTTTTCTTGAGCATGTTATGGTTTTTGAACACATAGCAATGCCGTCCTTGTATGCTTGTATAATCTGTATGCAGGCCAGTTCAGGATCTGTTTGAGTGGTGAGATCATCAAGACTCTCTATTAGGTGGCCCTTCAGGTGTTCAATTTTATTGTAATCAAATACTGTTCTTTCCTTATCCTTCTTTTCTAATATTTTATTTTCAACATTTGCAGTTGTAAAGATTACAAGGTGGTCTGAAAGGTCTGTTACAATTACCCCTGGTACTACTATTTTAGACAAGTCATTTGTGAAGATATTATCAATAAGAGTACTTGAGGTTGGGGTAATGCGGGTAGCTTTAGAGATAGTTGGCAAAAATCCAAAACTGCACATCAATGTAAAAAATGATTCATTTGCAGAATTATTATTAATTGAGAATAAATCAAAATTGAAGTCACCTGCAATGAATGCAAGCATGTTTAGTGCGGTTAAGGCGGAAAGAAACTGTTCCATTTCAAGAAGAAATTCCCATTCATTATCAGGGGGTCGGTAAATTTGACAAATAAGGAAAGATGGCTTGTTTCCATTAGTTACCTGTAAGGTAACTACTTCTGCTGTTTTGAATTCATGTAGTATTATCTTTTGGATGCCAGTGAAATATTTGTCATAAGCAAAAATTGCTGATCCCCCTCCTACTTTAGCTTCTCTGCTTTTGTAGAAAGCCATATATTCATCCCCTAAGCAAAACTTATTTTCTATTTTTGGATTGAGCCAGGTCTCTGAAATGCATACAAATGCCATCTTCTGGTCTATTTGTGCCAAAAATGTTACAATTTCATCAAGTTTATTTACCATTGAACGTGCGTTTATATGGATGATAGAAATGTTATTTTCAAAACAGTTCAGGCTTCTCACCTTGGTACATTCATGAAATTTGCAGCTGGTCCTGACCTTATCATATTGGGAATGAGTCGTGGATATGTTGCTTATATCATTTATGAAGGGATCAAAGGTTAAATTATAAAGATCAGATAAGGTTGACTCGTCAGCCAGCGTACCAGTTACCGCGATAGATAAGAAAAACTACGCTCAAATGTACTACGCGTATCACCACTTGTTTGTAGCACTACTGATTGAGGTGCCTCTGAGGAAGAGGAATAATTGTATTGTGTTATTTGTTTGTTTCTCTTGTTGTAACTACAATAGTACAACATTTGGGCAGTAATCTTTCCAAGGTATTTTATGAAAATTCAAAACCTGCTATTATATTCAGTATTATCACAAAATGCCAAATAATTGTAATGAGCAAAGTGAAAGGAAAGATAAAAGTGATGTTTGCCAGTAGACAAATCTGGATGACGAAATACGTTTTACCCATTCATAAGGAATATGTAAATTAGGGGAGCACGTGTTTTGTAGTACCAGCCAAGGTCTCGTGTGTAAATTGTAATGTGGGGCTGTGTAGGTACCAGTGGCTGGCAGGGGATGATAGAAGAAAGGTAATACCAATACCTTACTATGTTATTAAATGTGTTTTATATTAATTTCAATGTTTCAAACTTGTTTGAGGCTAATTCATTGGGTGAAAGTTTATGTCTGCATTAAGGTGACATGTGTTCGGTTGATTCAAATCAAAATGAAATCAGCCACAAAATGGCCATGCATATGATATTGCAAACATTCACCAGAGGAGGCTGAGACACGTTTAAACATTAGCAAGGACAAGGGACTTAAGGTAGGTCAGTGTGTGTGTGGGGGGGGGGGGGGGCTGCCGGCTGATGATTTGAGACATGCTGGTGAGCAGAGGATAGCCTGTTTTTTTATTTTTAAAGAACATCATGAGGTAAGAGAAGCAGGCAGGTCCCTGGCATAGCTCATCAATTTCACCTGAATGATCATAGAAGGAAAAGCTATTTCAAAAGCAAAACTATAGGCTTCTAGAAATATTTACAATACTCTTTTATACCAGCACTCAGCTAAAACTTGTATCGCTCAGTCAGGGGAATTGCTCTGTGCTTACTGTTGAGCAACATTGTAGTGTTAGTCTCAACATATTTATTCAGTTGCCACTAAGATAAACCAACATTGGAGGGTAATAACTGGAATGTCCTTCAGCCTGTTTTCCAGGTCTCAGTCTGCTCCTTGGCAGAACTTTGTTTTATTGCCATAGCAAGTCTTTGCTGTGGAAACTCCATAATTTTCAATGTGCTCAGGAGTGGTTGCACTCAAATTTATTTACATGTCCCTGATGCTCTGTGTTAAAAGCTCTATGTTGTAGAGTTTGGGCTTGTTTGCACTAACTGCATCAGGCAGACGTGCAGCCTCACTCACTCATTCACACTCACACTCACTCACATGCTCCCACGCCACACCAATAGCACACCGGCAGTGTGAGCGGGAGCATGTCCAGGGACATTTATGAAAAACCATTGCATTGTTTGTTTATATGCTAAGCCAAAGTTCTTCCTCCAATGATGTTTACCAAAGTTGCGAATAGGTTTGGCACAGCTGAAAGAGATTCCCTGTCAAGTGACATTGAGCAGATGTAGTGATAGCACAAGTGCTGGCTAGTTAACTAAGATATTTTTTTTAATCAGTGCCAGTCCTTCAAAGATCATCAGTGGTTTAAACAGAGCCCCTCTGTCCAGGTCCACCACGCCCACCCCTGCCACCTCTCCTGTTCCGAGTGACCACAAACTCCTCAAGGTCAGCCCTCTGCTCAGCAACTCGTCCTGATGGGATGTTGTTCAGGGTCTGGGAGCGAAGGAAGTTTTGGTTGGATGACTGTGGGGTGTTGTTTCTTTTTGGGGCCTGTTCCACAGCTTGGATGATTTCGTCCTTGGTCATGTTGGCTCGGATGGGGATGTATCTCTGGTCTCTGGTTTTGCGTGCCATGATGACGCCGTTCTTGGTATGATAGTTGCAGATTTGGCCAGCCTCCCACATGTCACCCAGCTGCTGGATCTGCTTTGATCTTTTGGCTGTCAGGTTTTCATGGATGGTGATCCTTGCCTGTGCTGTCTGTGTTTGACTGAATTTGGATTCGTAAACCGCATTGCGGTCATCCAGATCCTGGAATTTTATGATGACACGTTTGTTGTTTTTTAAGCGATGGCAAGCAGATATCTGTCCCTTCAGCTTTACTCCTAGTTTTTCCTCGATCACGGCTTTGGTCAGCTGACGAGTCTCAGAAGGAGTCTCATAGTGGTCAGCTTTGGCTTGCGGAAAGCCTCCACCTCCCAAGATCAGGGAATCCTTGCGGCTGTACTGTTCCACATCATCTAAGGCCTGGTCAAGTTCTGCTAGGGTCTTTTTCAGTGTCTGGTTTTCATCCTTCAGTTTTTGTATCTCCTCTTTCACTTTTTTGTTTTCCTCCCAGATTTTTTTCATCTCTCCCTCCATCTCACTAGTCACCTCCTTAACAGCTTCCTGAATAAGTCTCTTAACATCCCCTTCCTCCATGGCACCTCTATGCGCAGATGCTACTTTACTTTATGCTGAACTGCAAACAAGTAATGGTTTGAAAGTGAGAAGTCTAAACTCTAGTCAAAGGTTACGTTAACAATTATAATAGCCTTGAGACAAAAAAAAAAACTATTTTAATCCTATAATATCCTCGGCCTACCACTAAATCACCACACCGACCACACCCAAGTCTTACGAGGAAGTCTTACGAGGATACTGAAGTCACAGTTTCATTACAGTTATTTTGTCTGTGGCGATTTATTTCGCACATTTGGCAATTCTTTATCCGACATCTCTGGCCTGGTATTTCTAGATTATCTTCCCTATTCCAGAGGCCTGTGCTTTGTATGAGGAAGCTGTGTTACCGTGCTCTCTTGTTTTTTTTTTTTTTTGCATTGGATATGGATTGTAATAAATGTTTGTGTGCATCACTCGTCTTTGATTGCTGGGGACGATTGAAGCATTCTGTATTGGTTTTTGTCATGATTTAGGATCTTTCGACGCGCGGTTGAGAAATCGACGCCTACCTCGTAACGCATCTATAAAAATTAAGGGCATGAAACAATTGCAGATATCTCTGCTTTAGAAAATGTGGGTAAATATACTTGTTTGAAACTAATCACAGTGGTTGCAAACCTACCGACCAAATGTGGAAGTGGGAAGGGAATAACGGGAATGACCAGTGACCACCCAAGAGATCATAAATTCGTGGAGCCGAAGACCCTGATGAATGCTTTCACGTGTCAGCCAGGTATGTCTCGAAGAAGACGTTCTTGAGTAGAGAGAAGAAGACGATAACGACACACAGCAGGATGATGCTACAAATCTAATCCAAAATATTGTTTTGCATTCAATATTGAATTGGTGTCAATAATTATATTGTTGAAATAGCACGTTCGTGCTTAAACTGTTATATCGTTGTTGCCAAACATTTTGCAAGACATTTTTAAGCATAACATGAAGCGAGAAGCAAAACCTCACGGTAAGGCAATCCCCATCTTTTGATACGACCCCAAGGGATTTGAGGCATTTTATTAAATTACGAAGTACGATTTAGATTCCTTTCATATTTTGCTTTGTCTGCTTATAATAGCATCACAATCGAAGTGCGAACAACAAATTATCCTTCCAAGGGCGCTTGGCTGCGGGCAGAGTGATCTGCCCACAACTGATCCTTGCCTTATCCCACTTCCTGGTCTCCAGGGGTCAGCGGGGGTCATTCTCAGACCCAGTCAGCCCAGGAGACGCGCGGTCTCGAAAAGTACGAGAAACTCGGCAAGCTAGGCGAGGGCTCCTACGGCACCGTCTACAAGTGTCGAAATCGAGAGACGGGTCAAATCGTGGCCATCAAGAAGTTCCTCGAGGCAGAGGATGACCCGGTCATCCGTAAGATCGCTGTTCGAGAAGTGCGCATGCTAAAGGTAAGCTTTGTGCTTCGTAGTTCGTAACTGCTCCTTTGATTAAGCCCAAGGCTCAGCCTTGGCCATTGCTCAATGGCTTTCCTTTTAGTGACATTCCTGGTCACGTTGATTGCTAATAAATTTCTAAAATTAACTTCGCTGAACCTATGTATTTTTCTCGAGCCGTCCGTTTCTGTGGACATCGAACACGATCGAGTAACCTGGCTGTGGCCACCTTCTGTTCTGCCGCCTCGTCTGACCGTGCGGCCGTCCCGCGCAGCAACTGAAGCACCCGAACCTGGTGAACCTGCTGGAGGTGTTCAGGCGCAGGAAGCGACTTCACCTGGTGTTCGAGTTCTGCGACAGCACCGTGCTGGATGAGCTGGAGAAGTCCAACAAAGGGTTAGTCGCGCTGCCGAAGGGGTGCAGGACGGGTGGTAGGGTAGGTGGTATACCAGCGCCGTTAGCCGCCGATGACCACCGCAGTCCGGGCGCCCTAAATCCCGAAATCATCACCAAACCAGTGCCGTTTGAATGTGATATAATAGATAATAATAACGTAAGGCGAATTTGTCCTTTATTTGCTCGCGTGAATCCGCGATTAAAATATGTGTTTTGATGGCTATTGCATACGCGTCACGATTTCCAAGTACGCATTGCATACACTGCTGTCAAAAGGAAGGTGATGCGATTTTTATAACCTGTGTCTTATCTGCACTTTTCATTACAAGCGTTTTATCTCACTGACTGACACACCCTAATAGTCTGATATCATCATGAGCTGATACGGCATTTCCCTCAAACCTCACTGGCCGTGACCTACTTCGACAGCAGGATGAGTGAGGAGCGGGCGCGGAAGATCATCTGGCAGGTGCTTCAGGCGGTTAACTTCTGCCACTCGCGCAGCTGCATCCATCGAGACGTGAAGCCCGAAAATCTGCTCATCTCCAAGGACGGCGTCGTCAAGCTCTGCGACTTTGGCTTCGCTCGCAGCATGAGTACGGTGCCACTGTAGGAATGGGAAGGATTGACGAGGGGGCATTGTTGACGCGGCTTTGAATGTTGTGAATTAGGGTATTTGTCGACTATAAAGAGGCATTTTAACCAGTTCCTAGATCACCGTCATCTGGTGTAATCAACCGAAGCACCCGATTGATGTTTATTTTTTCATCATCTTATTTCAGTTCTTACTTCTGTTTTCGGGCTTATTTGGAAACTATCAATGGACCGGGGTTTAGATTGCGCCTAAGTATGCGAAAGGACATAATCAATATCGCGCTGAATATTTTGTTTAGTTAATTTTAGAAACCTGTTTTTACGAGGGTTTGCTGTATTTGCAGATGCTGCCGATTCTACGTTTCCTCCAATAATGATAAGCTCAGGGCCCTCAGGAAATGTCCCAATCGGATCTCGGAATCCGCTGCCCAAGAAGCCTGCTTTCATTCTTGCAGGCAGGCACATTATTTCTTATCTCGTAGAGTCATTGGATAGAGTATAACACGCGTTCGGTTGTTATATCGCTACGATAACCGCTGTCATGCTGGGATCATGAAGACTGCTCCTTATTCTAGTCTATGGTCCGACACCAAACACAATATCCCCACCCCCGGATCATGTCCCGCTGTTTGGTCACCGACACCCCTCTCATCCCTGTCTGTGCAGGCGGCCAGGGTGAGAACCTGACCGACTACGTGGCCACGCGCTGGTACCGGGCTCCCGAGCTGCTGGTCGGCGACACTCAGTACGGGCCGCCGGTGGACGTGTGGGCCATCGGCTGCGTGCTGGCTGAACTGGTGCGCGGCCACGCGCTGTGGCCCGGCCGCTCCGATCTTGATCAGCTCTACCTCATCAGGCGGACGCTAGGTGGGTGGCGAGGGGACAGGCAGAGGTGGGTTGTGGACGGTAGGACGGTGGGTTGGGACACGGGAGGATGGTGGGTGGGGATTCGGGAGGACGGTACCTATGTAAATACCTATGATTAGTGAGTACAGCTGAGGACAGTGCTGAGGACTGAGATGAGGACAATAATGAAGAAAAAGGTTGGCCGTTCATTCATTCATTCAGTCAGTCATTAATTGATTCATTTATTCATTCATTCATTAGATTGACGTATGTTTCTATTGCAGGCGAGCTTCTGCCCCGACACATGCAGATCTTCAAGGCGAACAGGTTCTTCCGAGGCATGAGCATCCCGGAGTCGGATAAGAAGGACAGTCTGGAACAGAAACTCTCCAAGTACTGCAGCAAGGAGTGCATGGACTTCGTCATGGTGAGCTAGCTGCACAGCTGATGGTGTCGAGGAGAAATGGGATACTGTATGAATCTTAGACACATAATGATAAGTCTAATACGTTGTATTCGTCTAGCTTCGCCATCAATTAATTTTAATCCACCTGTTTTGGAAACTCCTTTTTACATCGGCAGTATTCTTGTATTTTCGGGATTCCAGTATTCTTGGAATCCCGTCCCACTTGCGTCGAGTATTGCGGCACAGCTTGTGTGCAGGCGTTCGAAGCCAGCGCCATCTATGCACGTTAATGTAAGGATATTTATTTGCGTGGTATATTCTCCCCTCACACTATAGGTGTACTGCATATCATGCATACTAGCCAATAACCTCTGTCTTTTTCAGCACTGCGTAGACAAGGATCCTGAGACGAGGCCCACGTGCGCTCAGCTGATGAAGCACCCCTTCATGAAGGTCATGTCGGAAAAGGTCAGTGCTGCCACTACCAGCCGTCCTCTACATGTGAGCGATGTACTTAACCCGCGCATGACTGGGTATTTTCCATAACGCGAGTGACTGGGGGGGGGGGGGCTCTCCAGAGCCCCCCCCCCCCTCCTATCTCCGAAACTACTGGGCCGATCGTGAAAACTCAAACGGCGTCTGATAACCCTGGAAAAACTGTCGAGCGAAACCTATTTTCATTGACCTCGAGGTCACCGATGACGTCACAGGTCAGGTCAAAGTAAAAATTATCGACACTTTTGCTAGTTCACAATTTAGGCTCTGACCGCCGGACCGCCGGTCCGATCAGGCTCATTTTTGGTTTACGCACTTCTTGACGGATGCCTTAGATACCCTGAGGGTACCGAACTTTTACTTCGAATTTTTAAGGTCAAGGCCAGGTCATCCTAGGTCACGAAAATTGTATATCATGTATCGGTCACGTGACGCATGTTTTATGGTCCATTTTACTCGTAGATTTCGAAAATAGTGTCGTCTATCATTTGGGGTCATTGTCAGCTGAATTTACCGGAGGTCAGGTCACTTTCAGGTCAGAAAAGGTCAAATTTTGAAAATGAAATTTTTCAACAAAAAAAGTTGCCTATCAGATGCAGTTTGAGCTCAGGAACACGATGGTGCCATTTATATTGCTGTGCGACATCAAAAAATGTACTGAAAAATGGATTTGAAAAAACATAAAATGTAAAATTTTGACAATAATGCGAATAACTTGGCTGTTTTTGAAGACATTAGGCTAAAACTTGCAAAGGTAGTTCATCAGTGTGTGTTTTTTTTTCACATATACTCCGGTTTTTGGGAAAAGTCAAAAACTTTTTGAAAAAAATAAAAAAATTATTGTAAATACATATTTTTCAAAATTTTCAAAATTTCGAAAATTCGAGATAGCAGTTTGATAGCTACGTGTATTTGTAGTCCACTCATGCAAAAAAAATGGATCTAGCTTTAAAACTGAGCTCTTGAGAGCGTTTGCCGTAATTCAGTGTTTTGCTTAAAAATCGGCCGACATGACGTCACTCTGACGTCATTTCCAGCCAAACTATGGTAGCTAGAAAGTTGAAATTTTAACACAAGGTGTCAAATTGATGCCTCTGAGGGTACCGCAAGTTTCGTGTTGATCCGTCAAACGGTTTAGAAAATATTGCTGAAAAACGGGAGGGTGGGCTCTGTGGAGCCCCCCCCCCCCCCCCCAGTCCTGCGTGGGTTAAACCCAACAGCCGTGCTTTGTCATACTTCCTACCCTTCTACCATTCAGTCTGTTTTGCGAAGCTTTAATTTTATCTGCGCTCTTCTACCACCCACAGCCTCCCCCCTCTCCTACCATTCCTATCTCCCCTCTCCTCCCATCACATTCCTTCTCCCCTCTCCTTCCATCCCTCACCTCCTCTCTCCTCCCCCACCAGTCGGCCGGCCGTCTGCCGCGCCTGCCGTCTGGTCAGGGCAGCTCGGCACCGCCGGCCGGTAAGTCGCCCGACCAGCGCCGCTCGCCAGCCACCAACGGGTCACTGCCGCAAATCAGGGACGGCCAGACCCTGCAGCCGGCCGCCCCACAGCGCGAGAAAGCCGTGTAGCGCCGCTGATGGTCGGGAGAGAGTGATGGGGAAGAGGTGCCGGTACATACCTGGCACGGGTCTTCCCTGAGCTGAGGACTAGTGCGCAGTATGTCTAGCTGGGTGTGTTGTGCTAGACTGCCGTTGTTCGTGTACTCGTATGTGTGCCAGGTATGGTAAAAAAAAATGTTAGTAAGGAGTGTCAGAGTGCATTCTCGAATGTCGTGCTCCATGGTATGATGAGTGATATGCGACACCGGTAATAGGTATAAGTAAAATGGGTGTAAAGCGCTTAGCATCGGTGCAGAACGCCGCGTCTTCTGCTTTCTTTGCTGTACTTAATTGTTACCGGGTGTTCTCTGTGCGTTTGCCGTGGTAATTATTCGTTAAATATGTGATGTTTATTGATTCAGTCGAGCACCCAGGCGTGTGCAGGGCGTGTGCTCCGTGTAACAAGCCTTTGTTGGTGTTTACTTATTTGACGCCCCTATTGACGGGTTGTGTCTGATTGTTTTGTTCAATGACTTCTTCATGCTGAATAAAACTTCGACTATTTTTCTAAAGCTTATGAGAAAGTTTAGCAGTGTGGAAAATGGATATGAAGACACTGTTGGTTTCTAAATCCCGCCATGGCATGGCTCCCTTCAGTTATAAATCACCACTCCCCGTACAGACATATACGGCTGGTCTGAAGTGGGTGTCCGCCCCCTCACAATATCAATGTCTGTCGGTGGAGTGGCGGCTGATATACCGTCCCGGCAGGTCTATCAGTTGACCAGCGGGGGTCCCGGAGCGCTGTCGTGAGCACATTTCGCAGCGGCCACGGGCCCCCACCGAGCGGTGGAGGGCCCCTGCCGGACAGACAGAACCAAATTGGCACCGCACTGCCGCCAACGTGGAAACGTAAATCATAGCCGATCGACTGCAAAGTCTCGTGTGCATTTTTAATACTGCATGCCTACTTTATTAGCTAGGTTACATAAAGTTTCTGTGACTAAGAATGCATGGTACTGGGGAGTTCGTGTTCTCTCTCTTTCTCTCTCTCTCTCTCTCTCTCTCTCTCTCTCTCTCTCTCTCTCTCTCTCTCTCTCTCTCTCTCTCTCTCTCTCTCCCGCGGCCCCCTCACTGTCTCATTCAACGAAACAATTGCCTCCCCGCCCCTCGGTTTTAATTTAGCCACCGCTTCTGCCTCAGTCAATAGCGTCAAATCATTTGCATTCTATCCCGGCCTATACGTATGGCCATGGTTTTCTGTGTTACAGATATGAATACAGCCGACCCTTATACATAGGATCAGCGTCAGGGCGCGTATAATTGTGCTCAGACTGACAGTCATGGGCAGATCTTTGGACCAATGATCTGTGGGGGTGAGTCGCGGTTTTTCGAAAGCTCTCTGAATACTCGCGGAATGAGCTTTGGTAGTTTCTGTCAATGAACGATGAGTTTTTTTCCAGAAATGGTGGTGCAGCTGGTGAAACTTTCCTCAATTCACTCTTATTTTGGTCGCAACCCATAGCCGTTTTCTAATGACGGCCAGCAGGTAGTAAAGGAATCTTGGCCAGCAGTACTTAGGCTGCAACACGAATCAGAATGTGACGCTTTTTTGTGGTGGAGGAACACGTCGTTTTCGCCTAGCTGATCACCGGATTGATTGCGCTCGTCGTACGAGGTGACTTCATTAGCTTAAACGCTTGAAACCTAAACGCTGTTCATGCAGATCCCAGACAGCCTCTTTGCAGGTGTGACGACGCTTCCATGCCCCTCCCCCCCCCCCCTGCCCGCTCACCCGGCGTTTCCCCACTGTGTGTGTATATGATAACGCGATGCGCCACGCACGCGCCCCTCCCGCGTCACGCTCCGCCACCCGGCCGGTGACTAATGACGTCACTCATTGACCTGTCTGCCGGCCGCCGTGATTTACGGCCGGCCGGAGATGACGTCATCGGAGGCACGGATTTGCCGCGGTGCTGGTGGGATGTTCGGCAGCTTGGTGCCAGATTGAACGCCAATAACGAGCGAAGAGAGGGAAGGCAGCGGCCAGTGAGCACTCGCCTTGACGTGTTGTTTTCTAGACAATGGTAGGTAATAAAAATTAACGATCATATTTGCAGATTAATAACATCGAACCATCGTTGTATTCCGGATCCCTAGATGGCAATCCAGTGCAATCAACATGCCAATAAATTGCGCTAATAAGTCCACCTAAAATGCACAACAATTTGAAGTGCCTTGGAAACATGGACTCGTGTTTATTTGCCGTCGGGCATTTAGCGCGCACCGCTCGTTTTGTGGGGTATTTACGACTTGCCAGCATCGTCTCTGACAAACACAATATACGTGGTGTTCGTGGTGTCGTTCGCCAATTCTGGCCGGCTTTGCGGCCATTGAGGCGTCCCGGGGCGGCACTTTGGCCGGCCGATTCGGCCTTTGTTGCGCGCCGGGCGTCGCACCTCGGGGTTACTCTGTGCGCGGGCTCGCGGTGCCGCCATAAAGATAATTGCCTTTCCCCGCTGCCTTCTCCAGTCATAGCTCACACAGTTTGTCTTCATAAACGACGTCTGAGTTATGGGCCCGGTCGGACGTGTCAGGTCCGCTTAAACAAAACACCGACCGCATTTAGCAGTGTTCGTAATATCAAATGGCCCTGGAACTTGGGACTAGCCTTAAGCCTGGTGCTTGGTTTGTGAAGAGAGAAGATGGCTACCGTGCATCTATACGCTTGTTTTTTAACCCTCACCCGCACAGGGGGGGGGGGTTGCCACCCCCCCAGGTAGTCTTTCTGCTCTGCACTCTACATTTTTAGAGCTAGAGGCCTGATTTTTGGTATAGCTGCTCCTCTATCCTTTCTTGATATCCACTGAAAATTTCAGGTTTCTGTGGTTTTTGGTTTCGGAGATATGACCTTGTTTTTCAGGTCATGTCATGACCCAAATGACCAATTCTCAACATCTTGCATTGGCTATGGGCCTTGTGAGCTTTTGACACCTTGATTTCGGCCCTTTTTGCCAGTCTTACCTCTCACCTATCATGGAACATGTTGTTTGACGATGTACAGATGTCAAGGTCAGGGTCCAGGTCAACCTAGGTCATCTAAAATAATTGCGTTTTAGGCAAGCTGAATTTACTTTTCGTGCAGTTTTTTGACTGCATTTTGGGTAAAAGCTTCTTAGGTTATGATTTCATGTAATATGGGCACATAAACAATCGGTGCACACATCAGTATACACTCAGACACACACAGACATACAAACACATATCATTGACCTTGACCTAGCTTGACCTGAAATGACCTCAGCAGCAAAAACCTGGTCGGGTAGTATGACAAATCGTTCATTCAAATGGAGATGAAGGACCTAAGGTCCACAGTCAAAGTGAATTGCCTGCAGTTATGACATAGGTACCCAACATAGGTATGACCAATGACCATGACTAAGAATCCGGGGCACTTTCCGTTAAATTTAGCCGTATGCGCGCACCATTTTACTCCCATTGCTGGCAGTGGGTATCAGGAAGCTGACAGTGGCCCTTCTTCACCCGAACTCTGGCTAAAGGAGTCCATCCTCAGGCTCATTGTTTTCCAGTCTGCCCCGTGCGCTCTGGGAGGCTCTGTGTTCCAAATCCTCCGGTTCATTGTTTTCTCCACATTCACTATCAGCTCTCTGCCAGTTGGACCGAGCGAGCGCCGGCTCTGAAGAGGGCTAATTTCGAGCACATGGTTAAGTGGCCCTGTCAACTGTGGCTGTCTACCCGATGCTAATTATGCATTCACTGAGAGTGCTCTTATAAGGGTCGAGGACTCGCGATACGCTCGGATTTAGTGCCGTAAGTCGGAAGACGCGCCATTGTTCGATATCAGCCCGAGACCCGTCGCTGGCGGACCTGCGTCGTCGGCTGAATTGCTAATTGAAACCTGCCGACACATGAAACAGATATATGTCGATTCGATTAAATATCAAAGCTCTATTGCTCCGTGTCAATTGTAATAATATTTTCTGCCAATACGTGTAAGGTCGAAACGAGCCCGTTGGCGCGAGAAAGAGATGTTTTCCTACCGATGAGATTACGAGTGTCTGGAAACGTGACAAATGCGACATTTTTACAGCGCGGCGCAAAATAACGAGCCACTTAAGAAGCCCTTGTAAACGATGCAGGCACTCTTCTAAGATTTCACAAGAGGCTGTTTAATATCCAACTAGTTTCATTTAATCATGATGCTTCTAATTTCCCGTTCTAATTTTTCTCTTGACGTCGAAAAAGGTGGTGGGACATAGAAGGGGAGAACCGCACCCAATTAGCGTCTATTTTATATCATGCACGAAACTCGTTTGTTGTTCAAAAAAGTCAGAATTACATAGAAAAATGTATCTTTCCTGTAGTCAGCTTCGACCTGTGGCACCCACGAATGCTAATTTCGTTTCCGCTGCAACGGCGACTGCTAACGCACTGGTCACGTGGCCTTTCAAAACGCCGTGACCGATCGGTCAGCATTAGTGAGGGACAAATCGCTGGGCGCTCGAGTCGGCACGGGTCACCGGGCTATCCATCAGATGAGTCGCCGAGCCCCGATGAGTCGTCACCTCCGGAGCCGACGCACCCCACAATGGCCCTCGGGCGACCCCCTGTCGCCAGCGTGTTGACACGTGCGGCTTCGCAATGTTTTATGCCGTTTTTCTGCTGCGTAACGTCGTCGTGCTGTGTCGGCTCTTCAGCCGCATTCACTGTGGAGAGGCGGAAGCAGCCTGCTCTGATTAATAGTGATCGATGGAATTCCGGACTGCCCATCTCGCTGGCTCTCCCCGTTCGTTCTGCGCCCCCCTCTGTCCACGCCATTGTCCGCTCGTGTACCCAGCTCAAATCCTTTGGCTAAATAGAAAACGAAAGTCATCCCGATCGCATTTTTTACTGAACAAGCGATTGCTATTCATGGTTGTAGCAAGCTACTTGGCTAACTTTTCGACACCATAATATGTGTTTATATCTAATCGTTGCACGTGACCCAATTACCGGCAAATTATTGCACCCCTTTGACAGGAAAACTGTACAAATGAGGCGTTTATCCGCCAATATTTGCGGTGTCCCGCGGCGGGCCGGCCGCCCGTGGCGCCGTACGTGACGCGGCGCGGCGGCTCCTGGCCGGTTCACGCGATCGCCGAGCGCCTGGTGAGTGGGCACGGGGGACGACCAGGCCAAATTAGTGGGATCTGCTCACAGGAGCGCTCTGTGTGCACCTCGTTAACACACCAATTACCACCGCGCGCGTGTAATTACCGGTCAGAGGCGCGGCGGCAGGTAGCCTCCAGGTGCGACTTCCTGTCCCAGGGGAGTAGGGAAGGGTGGGACACTTATATGTAGTAACACGGGCGCCCCGTCCCCCCCCCCCCCCCACCGTGCCCGGACCACAGAGGTGCAGAGACTCGCGTGAGTAATGCCCAGTCCACGTGCACCCCTTTACCGGTGGCAGTCGCACCCATGTAATGAGCTGTAATAACCGTCGGGATTTATAGTCACTGTGCATCGCTGCTCCCCCCCCCCCCCGGCCTCCCTCCACTGATCAGGCGCTTGTAACCAATGGTGTCCATGTCCTATTGCCACCCCCGCGAACTCCCAGCGTCGATTGACGGAGATAAAGTATCCGCTAGTGCTAGTCCGACCAGAATCAAATCAGGTCTGCATCAGTGTAACGCTTCTATACGTGGATAATAATCACAAGAATAGCACATGTAATGCACACCGACCAAACAAGATCAAACTGTCATCTGAAATGATCTTGACAGTGCCCAATTATGCGCGGCTGTCAGAGCAGGAAGCGACATTCCAACTTTCTTCTCCCCATTTCGTGGTTCCCGGAGCGAACTGCAGCGTATTCCTTTCAGAAAGAGATCCATTAATCCTCATCAGACGTCGGATGATATACACCAGGAACCGGTGCTTACATCGCACCGAGCACCACAAATTGATTTCCACTCCCCCAGGGGAGCACCGGTCTGTACCTTCCCGGTGGGAAGGGGGGGGGCTCCTGTCTGGGGAAGGGAGAGCAGGACTAATTACACCCGCGCGCTCGGTAATTCAGCCAGTGAACTGAACGATATTTGCATTCGGCGCCGGCTGAAGGGGTCCACCTGTTCGACCGTCACGGGGCAGGTGACCCGTGGCGACCTAACCAGGTGTGCTGGGGACGGTGGACGCCGCACGACACGGCAGGGACAGACCGGGACAGACGGACGCCGCCGTGGTCTCCGCGAACGTTAAACAAGAAAGGGGAACGTCAGGTGCACGAGCAATGGGACAAATATTCGGAATTCGCCCCCGGCCTGATTGGAAACAATAATGTTGAAAAATTGCAACCAAAAAAGCTATACCACAGAAAAGCTACTGTTTTAAACTTTTTCTTTTAAATGCAGATGATAAACTTATTTAATTAATGTTTAAGTTGTTCGTTCAAATCAGCCAAGGTCAAAAGACATACACAATATAAAATGAATAAATAGAAATAACTGGCTATACTGCACACCCCGGCACCATACATATTTATGGCACCATACTCCAATTCTCGCTAAGTTTCACTCACATCTCTGAGCGCCAGTTCGGAGTTCACCCACCTGTTCGTCCTCTGCAGTTCACATCCACCCCGCCCGCAGGCTGCCGCCGGCCGGTCGGCCGCCGACGGTTCGTCATTACCATTTCATCTCGTGTACCGCCGGCGGCTGCCGATTTTTGACCGCGCTGAACGTTCGGCCCCGTTCATTTGCATAGATAATAACGCGAGAGTTAATTACAGGCAAAGAGCACATAGACGGCACGCCGGCAGACAATTCGCTGCGTGTCTAAATTGTTTGGAGAAGCTGCCGGGCGGGCTGGCCTTTGTTGACGCTGCGGGACGGCCGATGGGGCCGCGGGCGGTGCGCGCAAGGTGCATCTCTGCCCACTGGGGACGGCCTGTTAATCAGACGCGGCGAGCCGACGGCAACAATGCCGCATATGGAACGCCGGCGGAAGACCAAAGGCGCTCGAAATAGGCCCATTTGACGGAATTAGATCAGATGGCAGACATCTTGAAATGGACTATGACGCATCGAAAATGTTGAATTAGGTTTTACATAATGAATAGCCGTTCTTGTGCGCGCATAAATGCACTAGGAGAAATAATTGATGAAAAATAAGATAACCAAAATTCAATGGCCAAACGTATCATGCTCTGTATCCACCCAGCATTGTATTCTTCCAAAGAACCAAGAATGTTACGAGATCTGAAGTTCACAAGGGCACTGCATGCATATTGCGTAGGTATCATTCAGGGGCAAGAAAGGATTGGACTGGCAAAGCGGAATATGTCTTATAGCATACGACTATTATTTATGTAGCATTTAATAAAATGAAGTAGAAAATGCCGCCACAACGGATTCAATGCCTCCTGGATTTTCGGTTATTCGTCACAAGTTGTGTTCAGCCTTTTTGCTTTCGTTGAAATCTCTGGTGCTCAGTAGTGTGCACATGTAGTGTGCCTATGATGCTTTTTAGGTGTAGCTAAATAATATTTTATCATCATCAGCAATATCTGTTACGAGCATTGCGTCATTCTATGTACTCAATCGAGCATCACGGCAATTTCACAAGACTGAATGAAAGCGAATCGTCTATCACATTTTGTAATTCAATGACATATTTCGCTGATAACATTAGTGTTAAACACCCTTCAAACCTTTGTGACGAACCAATAACGACACATCATTTCACCCTTTCACAGCAACCAAACACTGTGGTTAGCAGCTGCCATGTCAAAGTCTCCCAAATCACAGAATCACATCTCGATATGTGATTCCGTTTAATATTCCGTCACCGCCGTTATTCACATCAAAAGCGGCCATTTTTTGACGCGCTTTGCCACGCTGTCGGCGTGGTTTTCGGGTAATTTAATTCCGCATTTCACGTTGCTCCCCTTTCGTTTTTCGCTCTCGGCAACCCTTTGACGCCAGCAGCAGGTGACCAAATCAGCTTAGCGGCCCCGACAGCGCGCACTGCCGCCCCGTTCAAGTAGATTAAATTGAGCGGACGCCGCGCGCGCGGTGCGTCGCCATTGTCGCTGGCCGTCGCCGCGGCGCGTCGGCATTGTCGACGACAGTGGTCCCCCGCCGGCGGCGACCGCGTGCCGGTCGCGTCGCGCTCCTCAATGACGATTTCACACAATCTCACAGCCACGCGCGGCGCAGCCATCAATTTTACTGCAGTCGCCGAAATTATTCAAATGGAAATCGGCGGCTCACGCGCCAGTGACTTGCGAAATGTTGTAATGACCATTTTAATTGTTGGCGTCGGTCGCGTCAAAGTCCACGCGACCCCACGTGAGCCGCACTGATTCCTGTTTCGGCCACGTCATGGCTTTATGTGTGGCGCGCAGATCGCGAGTGATTGGTGCTCATTTTGTGGGGCGACTCCCAGCACCAAACAGACACAATTAAACACCAGGATACGCTCGGACCGCTCCGCAGTTCAGGGCTCTCCATGAAAAGAACAGTTTTGTACCACTGGTAGCTAAAATGCGGTGAAGAGGTGCGGCTTTTAATTGGCGTCGCTTCCGTGCAGCTCATACCCTGATTGAAGTCTGCCAACTAGGATTGAAAACTAATTACTTTGAAACTCATCAACACCATCCCTAATAATAACATGCATTATGCATACACCACCCTATTTAGCTTAATGATGCTGAGCATACTTACTTAACCACGGCTAATGATGCCCGTTTTTCGCAGCCGATATGATGACTGATGGTGTTTCGGAAGCCAGTGTTTGCAGACATACGCTCACCGAAAAGGGCGTGCTCGTTCAGGTGGAATGGAATTCGGTACCAGTAGCTAGTGATTTTTCTTCCAAAGCCAAAACAGACGCCACAATATTCGTAAAGACAAGACTAGGTGGAAGACATCTAACGTTTTCACATCTTCACGTCAATTTGTGTCAAGAAAAGACTAGTTATCATGAGGAATATCGACAGGAACACCAGGCAATGATGTGTGGTAACCACGTGTGTCGCCGGCCGGCACGGGAGTTCCCGGCGCAGACCGATTCGCGCGCCGACTTGTGACGTCGCTACCCCGCCCCGGCGCTGGGGAGGCGGCCCAGGACGTGTCTGTTCGTGAACTTTGTCCCATCACGATGCGACCGCGTGTCTGCGGCCTGCGCTGCCGCAGTGCGTCGGCCAGTGACCAATCCGCGCTCCGATCGGCAGCCACGTGGTGTCCGAGTGCTTCTGCGCATGTCTGGACCCGGCCCGCTGCGTCGGGCCGCGCGCTACCCCGGGACTTCTGGCCGAGCTCTTGGCCCGAGCAGACGCGTCACGTCTGGCTCCGCGATTTGGCCCGTTCTGTCCGGGATTTATAACTTAGATTAGGCAGGGCATATTTGGCAAACTTGGATTTCATTCTCGTCTCTTCGCCGCTCCATTGTCTGATTCGCTGTTTTGGTTTTTGACTTCGTTTTGGTAATTTAAATATAACAACCCGCTCCTTAAATTAATTCTTTTACTTGGGGCCGTTTGGATCGAACTGATTGAATTTTTGGAACACGCACCAGGTTGATATTTTCCATTTCTGATTAACGTAAAATCCAGTCACTGATATGTGGTGAACAGCCCCACAGCACCACATATTGGTGACCCCGACGTGATTCTTGTTCGATTTTTTCCATACTTCCGGGTTGTCGCCTCCGCTCATTCCCGAATCAATTATTTCATTTTATTCCCCCACATGGATTGCTATTCCGTCGCTCCACAGTGGCTTCTGCGCCACTTTTCCATGATGGTTTCTGTGCCACCTCTCCGCCGTGTGATTAGTTAGGCATTTATCTTCTCGGTGATTTTATTTCGGCGTTCCATTGGCTCTTTCGGATTTTGCACTCGGTGTTTTAAATTTTAATTGTTCAGTGCATTGCAAACACCGGCTATACTTTAACGATCATGACGAACGAGGGCACGATGGAACCCGCTCATGCTGAGCCGGTCCATCATGTGTCGATCAAGCCGCCGGTTTTTATGGACACCGCGGTTGACGGCTGGTTCGCTATTATGGACGCCCAATTTAACATTGCCAAAATCACCAACTCGCAGACCAAATTCTACCACGTTCTCTCTGCCCTGCCTCCGGAAACCATCTCGCACATTCCGCGTGCTGTCTTGAGCAACAAAAATTTCTCTGAGCTACAGACAGCCGTCACTGACATGTACGAAAAGACAAAGCCAGAGATGTTTGAGAAACTGATCAGCAAAACGCGTCTGACGGGCCGACCCTCACTCTTTCTAAGCGAACTCAGAGAGGTGGCCGACAAGGTTGGTGTCTGAGACGATCTCGTTCGGCACAAATTTATCCAGTCGCTACCTACAGGCATTGCTACGGCCCTGGCTTCTCAGCGCGAGCTCTCACTGTCGCAGTTGGGCAAACTCGCGGACGAACTGATGCCTCTTGTGCAAAACTCAGCTGCTAACATGGTTCACTGTCAGGATCAGGACCCACAGTCTGACTCACAGGCGTTCCTTGTGGCTCAGCAGCACCCAAGGTACCACAGGGCCATTCAGCCGCAGAGCCGAGCCGCCACACACTCCCCTGCTCGTGATGCTCGTGATTCAAGGGCGTCTCTCGGTCTCACGCCGTTCCACCCTGACCAGAAGCCGAAAGTATGCCGTGCTCACCTGTTTTTCGGCAGCCGAGCACGCACTTGCAAGCCATGGTGTCACTGGCCCGACAAAGCTGCTGATCTGACCATGCAGCCGTCCTCACGAGCTGCATCTCCCTCCCGTGCACATAGAGATCTTATATACATAGAGATGACACGCCTATGTTAAAGCACTTGATTTCGTGGCGATTCAGTGGGTCTTTTTAAGCAAGGTTTTCTGGAGTGCCATGGCCCGTGACTTGCATTTTGTAAGGATTCGGTCAAGGAGATTGTGTTCACATCCGCTTATTTTTAAGTACAGTTTTTCTTTTTTGTCTAGCTGTGACGCTTTCGAGCGTTATTATTGAAATGAATTTAGGCATGTTTTAACCTTATGCTCGTATCAGGTACTGCATGTATCCATTAACCCTCGCCGTCCGACGGGTGGGGGGGGGGGGGTGCCGCCTCCCTATAGGGGTTTTCACGATAGCTCCGAACACGCAGGTGATAGAGAGCTAAAACTTGGTATACCTGACCTTTGATCCAAGCCGCATCTTGTGACACCAACCGCATTTTCAGGTCAGGTCAGGTCACTGAACTGTGACGTCATAAGTGAACCTCTGCACAGTCCTCAGATGTCGCAACTTCGCAACGCCGTCAGTGCCAGAGGAACTTTCACAGGGAGATGAAACTTACAGGATGTAGTATCATCCAGGGGTCTCACAACTTGTACATATATCTCGGATTTTTCCTAAAAATCACATGAGGTCAGGTCGGCCACGTGACCTCACCATTAGGTACCTATAAGTCAATGGGGAAAAATGAAAACTGCTATGTTAGCCCCGAGAACTATCTCAAACTGTCTCCAGCACATGGAATCGTGATTTCTTGCACGTCTTGCAAGGTCCGATGCTTCACTTTTGCATTGTTGACATTGCGTGGCGTCATTTATGGTCACTTGGGTCATTGGTTAAAGAAAGCGCAGTTTTGAGGCTCATGATTACATACATACTCGTATATAACTGCAATGAAAACCGTAAGACGGTTTGACAAAAGTCAGTTTGTCAGTTTGGCCAACATGTCTTATTTTCTTGGCCCTATTTTGAATATAATTATTAGCATGAGGCCCTACGATTTTCATTGCAGTTATATACTTGGGTCATTAGAGTTTTCATCAATAACTCCTCATCAAATTGAGTTAGCGAGTCGGGAAAACCACCAATAAACTCAGGAAGACCTGCCGATTCGAGTAATATGTAACATGACCTCTTTCGACCAGCTTCGTGATCTGGGGGAGCTGACCTGCCCTTGACCCGAGGTCAACACCTCAGGTTGACCTCACCCGAACAAAAAGTATACCATTCGACGCGCCTGAGCGAGGCGAACACGATGATGCCAAAATCGCGGCTCTCCGACCGTTTTTTGCGAAGTTATGAAAAACTGAACCCTGGTACTTGGTCACTTGACCTGACCTCATGAGACCTTAAAATCGGGTAGGGTAAGGTGCCTAATTAGCGACCCTTTCCGATTTGCGACCTACCTCCCTACAGAAGAACTGGCAGGAGAAAACGGGGTAAAAACATCGTCAAAAGGTCAGCCATACTTTGGTTATCAAATTAAATTATTTTCCGGTTGTCGATGTTTCTGGTGGGACGTTTCAGGTGAGTTTAAATAAAAATGACGAGTTTCTTATCCAAAACGTGTGTGTTTGGGCCCTCTCTGATGAAAAGCGATGCACATTAGGATGATGCACCTTTTTTATTCTGAATCGACATTCCTTTTTTAATTGATTGCCGTTTTCCCATAGTGAATCGCTCAACTGTGCACAGCATGGCGGTTAAAAATGTGTCGCAACTCATATTTCCTATTTGCGCCTGACATGGTCGCAAATAGCTCAAGAAGGGAAAGAAAGGGGAAAAGAGAGAAATGAAAATGAGTTGTTGCTGAAGCTTGCAATGTGTGGCAGCCGGCAGGGAATGCCAAATGTCGTCACCGACTGCAGGGGTGCCGAATTCAGCGCGGACCTCGAATATCATACAAGATAGCCCGCAAAAATTTGGGTTCCCGCCTTCTTTTCGCCTTCGGTGCATCACGTGATCAGTTTTTACTTACGTAAATGTGTTGGATAAACGTTCCTGTCCGAGTGATTGAGTGCTTTGCGTATAGGTTACCTTTTTGAGATCATATTTCATCTTTTCAGGCGTCGCATTTTTTGCCATTTTTAGTATGGGGAAACCCATAGACTTATTAGCGACCCTCCTCGGTCGCTAATCGGGAAGAGTTCCCTATTAGCGTTTTTTGCAATGGTTTGCCAAAATGCTCACTACAAATATGTTAGTGAATATTGGGGCAGAAAATGACTATATTTTAATAGAAAAATGAACGATCTCTCCGAAAATCAAGTCAGTAACACAGTGGCACCCACAGAGCGTGAGCAATGACGGCTCAAATTAAGTGGGTCGCTGATTAGGCACCTTACCCTACCAGTCCCTGCGTCTTGTAACGGCGCACACGCTTGTTTTTTCCGCGACGCCCTAGCTTCATCAGGGGCGAAACGGCGAGGGAAATCGTACCAACCCCCCCCCCCCTCCCCCGGCCGGCGCGTATGTATAAAACCAATAGGTCCGGCGAGGGTTAATGTATCATTGAATGGGAACATGCAACATATGTATATTTGAGCTTGCACCGTGCTCAGAAAGGTTCAGAACAGCCGTTTTCACGACGGCTGACCGAAAGCGCCAAACTGGACCAAATCTCAAGGAACCTACCCTGAAAATTCCATGAACCTGACCCAAATGACCTTAGACCTGTAACCTTTTTGGGGGGGACCATGTCAGGGGGCCATAAAACATGCATCGCACAGCCCTATGTAGTAAATAGTAAAGTTGGTTCATGTGCTGACCCTTGGTGACCTGACCTGTGACCTGACATGGTATTATCAGTGACCTCTAATAGCAACATATATACTAGGCAACGTACGCCCTATTTTTAACGTACGCGAAACATTTTATCTTTGACCTGACCTGTGACGTCATCGGTGACCCCGAGGTCAATGAAATTGGAGTTCCGTCGACAAATTTGACAGGGCTATCGAACATCGTTTGAATGTTACGGATCCGTCCAGTAGTTTCGGAGATACGGGAGGGGGGCAAAAAAATGCCCCCCCCCCCCACCGCGCGGAAGGTGGCCGGGAGGTCCACCGCCTGCCGGGTTGATGAGAGCCTGAATGAGAGAGAATGTTTTTAGGCGAGCTTTTAAGGAATTCAATAAAAACACAAAATGAAATCATGCTACAAATTTCATTGCTTACCTCAGGAATGAAATCAGCCAGGAAAGAACAGCAATATCTTTAACCAGTAAAACGCCTTTTGGGGCGACCAACGGAGCGAGCGAGAGGGTGGGCCTTGGACAAGCGAATTTGCAAGGGACGCCTCCAACTAACTTGTGCACTGCACCCTACTAACCGGTCCCTAGCGATGTGCCAAATTTGAGCGCAATCGGCCTAGCCGTTATCGAGATCTGGAAGCGGCACCCTGCACGTGCACACGTGCAAAATGGGTCACAACTGACTTTTGCACGCCACCCTACTAACCGGTCCCTAACCATGTACCAAATTTCAGCACAATCGGTTCAGCCGTTCTCGAGATCTGGAATCGACCCCTGCACGTGCGCACGTGCAGCAGCACCCCAACTGTGGCACATGGATATGCATTGCCTAGTGGGTGCCTACTTACATACCAACTTTCAGCGCAATCGGCCAAGTAGTTACCAAGATATTGCAACAATTGCAAAACTGACACCTCTTCGTTTTGCACGTGGCACGTGCATAAGCGGTCACCCACATGCATCGAGAATAGTCCAATACTTGGTAGAAGGAATGAAGCTACCCTAGAAAAATCATCGAATGTAAATCGGTGAAGTGGTTGCTGAGATATAAGCCTCGCAAAAGCGTAACCACGGCCGGCCGGCCGCTCATACTCAGAAATTTCCGTTAATCTACGAAAGACTACGCTTGCTTCGCTCGCTACGTAATAATTTCTTCAGACTAACAATGCCTCAGCCATATTGGCACGCTACTGGCTGAAAATAAGTTGCTTAAAAAGACCCACTGAATCGCCACGATTTTAAGTGCATGTCATCTCTATGTATATAAGATCTCTATGCCCGTGCAGCCTCAGAGTCGGGAAACGAGAGGAGCAGGCCGTAAACGCAGCCCTCGGCCTGCCGCTCCTTAGGGTAACAGCCAAGGTGAATGATCAGCCCCTGAAATTCATCGTGGATACTGGCGCTGGTGTATCCCTGGTTCCACCCTCCTATGTGAATGGAACTATAATCCACCCGTCCGCTGTTTCGATCACGACTGCCAGCGGGCAGCCACTGCGCGTGCATGGCGAGGCCACTCTCGATATTGTCCTCCCCACACTCAGACGCAGTTACACATGGACATTTGTAGTGGCTGAAGTGACAGAGCCGCTACTCGGTAACGATTTTCTCGCTCACAACTCGTTGGTTGTCGATTGTGGTTCACAAGTTCTCCGCGACTCCACCACTCTGCTCTCTGCTCCCGGTGTACCGACGACCGGGCAGTCTGTTCATTTGGTGATAAATGATCTCGCTCAGGTGCCTGAGGCAGTGCGGCCCATCCTAGAGGATCACCCCGCTGTTCTCAGCCCTAACCAGCCGGAGTACACAGACTCGCCAATCAAAACCACTCACTTCATCGACACCGGCAGCGCTCCACCCACGTTCGCCAGCCCACGCAAGCTGCCGCCCGACAAACTAACTGCAGCAAAGCAAGCACTCGATGTGCTGCTCAAAACAGGAGTGATTCGTCCTTCTAGGTCCCCGTGGGCCTCACCCATCCACATGGTTCCGAAGAGTACTCCTGGTGAGTGGCGTGTCACCGGTGATTACCGCGCGCTCAACGCCGTAACCAAACCGGACCGCTACCCACTGCCGCACATTCAGAGCCTCTCAACCAAGCTCCACAACGCTCAGAGGTTCAGCAAAATCGATCTGCTCCGTGCATATCACCAGGTGCCTATGAACCCCGCTGACTCAGAGAAGACGGCCGTCACCACGCCCTTCGGCTTGTACGAATACACCTTCATTCCAATGGGGCTTCGCAACGCAGGTGCCACATTCCAGAGGGTCATGGACGGCATCTTCCGAGACGTGCCGTGCGTGTTCGTCTATCTCGACGATATTCTGGTATTTTCCGAGAACCAGGAGCAGCATGAGAAAGATCTGCGCCTCGTGTTCAGCAAGCTGGCTGAGCACAAGCTTCGCATCTCACTGGAGAAATGCGAGTTCATGAAGAAGTCACTCATTTTCCTCGGTCATGACGTCACCAGCACAGGTGTCACACCTCCCAAGGCCAGAGTGAAGGAGATTCTGGACCTCCCTCTACCGCATGACTCAGAGTCACTGCGTCGCTATCTGGGACTCATCGGCTTCTACCGGCGTATGATTCCGCGATTCGCCGATGCCACGTTCCACCTGACCGAACTGATTCGACTCAACCCAAAAAGCAAAGAACTGACGTGGACAGAGGAACAGACTCAGGCGTTCAGTGACAGTAAAGCAGCGCTGGCTGGCGCCTGCACTCTGCCACACCCAGTGCCACACTGCGAGCAGTACGAGCTCGTTACTGACGCATCACAAGTCGCGGTGGGTGCCGCGCTCCATCAGATTGTGGACGGAGTACCCGTTCCCATTGGCTTCTTTTCACGGAAGCTCAGTCAGGCCCAACAGAAGTACGCCGCGTATGACAGAGAGCTACTCGCGGCTTACCTGGCCACACTCCACTTTCGTGACATGATCGAAGGCCGCCACGTTACCCTGCGAACGGACCACAAGCCACTCGTGCGCGCTTTTCACAGCCCGCACACGGCTAAGTCTGACCGCCAACAGCGCCACTGGTGTGTCGTCACGGAATACATCACGGAGGTCTCGTACATTCGTGGCAGTGACAACGTGGTGGCGGACTGCCTCAGTCGCCCGGTAAATGCAGTGTCCCTCGATGCATGTGACCTCCATTTTATCGCGGCGGCTCAGAAGCAGGAAAAGGAGAGAGACGCCGACAGTGCTGATACAGAGCACCAGCAAGCCGAGTCAGGTTCAGAATCGCGCTCAAAGCCGCAGGACATCTCCCGATTGGAGCCAGTAACACTATCTGGCGACATCACAGTCCTGTGTGAAAACTCTGGACCACATCCACGCCCGTACGTACCAGAGGCATGCAGGCGCGCCGTGTTTGATCGTTTCCACGGCCTGTCACACCCGGGTAGGAAAGGCACCACCCGCCTCATCAGCTCACGCTATTTCTGGCGTGACATGCGCCGCGACATTGCTCGATGGGTGAAGGAGTGTGAAGCATGCCAGGAAGCCAAGGTGCACAGGCACACTCGTTCTCCGCCCGGTCGGTTTGACGTGCCCTCACAGCGGTTCGAAACTGTACATATAGACATAGTCGGGCCGCTGCCCCCGTCAGTACCCCACGGGCACCCCTTCACCGCGCCATTTCGTTATTTGTTGACATGCATCGATCGCGCCACGCGTTGGGTCGAGGCCGTGCCGTTGGTCTCGATCACCGCGGAAAGTGTAGCCTCCGCTTTCCTCGACACTTGGGTGTCCCGGTTCGGAGTGCCACTGCATGTAGTCACGGACCGCGGTTCCCAATTCGAATCGGAACTGTTTGCGCATTTGTCTTCAATGATAGGTTTCCATCGCCTCCGAACCACTGCTTATCATCCGACGTGCAATGGGATGGTGGAAAGAGTCCACCGAACGCTCAAAGCCGCCATCCGGGCGCGCAGGCAAGAGTGGCTGCGCGCGCTACCCGTCGTTTTGCTAGGTTTGAGAGCCATGCCAGCAGAGTCGGGTTTTTCGGCATTCACTGCCGTCACAGGCGCGCAGGTGCTGTTTCCCCGCTGCGCCGTCGAGAAGGTCCCCGTCGGGACAAAGTACGTCCAAGAACTGGCAAAACGTATGTCAGAAATCGATTTCGTCACACTCTCACAGGGCTCGAACCACGCCCGCACACCACCGACGCACGTGCCACCCGATCTCATGACATGCACACACGTGTGGGTACGCGTTGACCGCGTGCGGCACTCTCTGGAGTCCCCGTACCGCGGCCCCATGCGAGTCATCAGACGCAGCCCTAAAGTGTTCACGTTGGAGCTGCCGACTGGCGCCCACGACACTGTAAGCGTCGACAGACTCAAACCGGCACACATGCCGCCACCTGCGGACACGCTTGGTCCGAGCAGTACCGAGCCTACGGCTCCGGAGCAGCAGCCGTCACCGTCGACCTCGCTCGGGCCCCTCGCTACTGGGGCGCCCGACGAGCCGACACCGACGCCGACGACTACAAGACCGTCCAGCAAGAGGACTTCAAGACCTGGAGAGACGTCTTCCGCATCGCCGGACGAGGACGACAAGCCGTCCGCGGCTGCGCCGGTGCACACCCGCAGCGGCCGCCGCGTGCACTTCCGGCCGCAACCGGACTTCCGATACTTTTGAGTGCGCCCGCGTACGTGCGTTCGAGGACGATCCTGATCGCGTGGCGCCGACAGTGAAGTGATAACTGCGTCGCGCGGTGTAGTGATTCTTGCGTCGCGCAGGACCGTGCAGTGACAATTGCGTTGCGCCGTACCGTGTAGTGATTATTGCGTCGCGCAGTGAAGTGTCGATCGCGTCGCGCACCGAGTGATGTGAAAAGTGATTGTTTTGGCTTATCGTGTATGCGCTCCGCGCTGAGGCGGTGAGTACTGTGGTAACCACGTGTGTCGCCGGCCGGCACGGGAGTTCCCGGCGCAGACCGATTTGCGCGCCGACTTGTGACGTCGCTACCCCGCCCCGGCGCTGGGGAGGCGGCCCAGGACGTGTCTGTTCGTGAACTTTGTCCCATCACGATGCGACCGCGTGTCTGCGGCCTGCGCTGCCGCAGTGCGTCGGCCAGTGACCAATCCGCGCTCCGATCGGCAGCCACGTGGTGTCCGAGTGCTTCTGCGCATGTCTGGACCCGGCCCGCTGCGTCGGGCCGCGCGCTACCCCGGGACTTCTGGCCGAGCTCTTGGCCCGAGCAGACGCGTCACGTCTGGCTCCGCGATTTGGCCCGTTCTGTCCGGGATTTATAACTTAGATTAGGCAGGGCATATTTGGCAAACTTGGATTTCATTCTCGTCTCTTCGCCGCTCCATTGTCTGATTCGCTGTTTTGGTTTTTGACTTCGTTTTGGTAATTTAAATATAACAACCCGCTCCTTAAATTAATTCTTTTACTTGGGGCCGTTTGGATCGAACTGATTGAATTTTTGGAACACGCACCAGGTTGATATTTTCCATTTCTGATTAACGTAAAATCCAGTCACTGATATGTGGTGAACAGCCCCACAGCACCACAGATGCAGACATATGTATGGGTATCTATCACTGCAGATGTCCCAGCGACCACGCCCGGCGGCAGTGCGGTACCGACCAGCCCATCTCCCTTCAGTGCAGGAGCCTCTTCTGCCTCGTTCTGATTAGCCCCACCTCAGCGGTCTCAGAAGATCCACAGCACTCGAGCTCGGCACGCGGCCACGGCCGATGCCACAAAAGGACGTCCTTTTGATGCGGTATTCAGTCGGCCCGACTCTTCACAGCACAATGGACCGCCGGGCGGGGACGCCGCTGGGGCCAGCGTTTGAAGCCGCCGCAATTAGCTGGATTCCCAATAAGTCGCTTTGAGAGTCAAGAGCCAGGAAAGCGGTCTGTTTGTTTGCTAGGGATTGAAGAGGATAGCTAGTGGAAGGAGAACGGTACGAAATTAGCCGTGTGCAGTTGTCTTTGATCAAATGGAGAAGAGCGTGCACTATGGCATGACTATGAGCGCTGGGCAGATGACTAGAAGCGTTGGTACATTGATCGATAAGCTGGAATCAAGCCACGGCTATCGGTAATCCTGGCAGCACACAAACAAAGATAATGGTTCGTATTTTACAGCATTTTAAGGAGACATATATCTTGTCTTTTTATTGTGTATATGCATTGGAAAAGATGTGTCGTTGATAACAGCTAATAAGCTTCGCAAACACCAGTCTGCAATCTTGCAATCTGCAATCTTGGGCTCAGTTTTGTTCAGTAAGGCAAGCAGACGTGTGCCGAACTACACTCGTGTCCTGCGGCACAGTCTACCCAGTCAGGTAGGGATATTTTCCGCTGCGGCAGTGCAGTCACCACAGACAGAGCTGTCGTGCGGCACAGTCTAGCCATCCAGGTAAGGATAGCATCTGTGCCGCAGTGCAGTCACCGCATCGCAGCTCTGTCGTGCGGCACAGTCTAGGCATCCAGGTAGAGAGATGGCGTCTGTTGCCGCAGTGCAGTCACCGGAGCATACCTAATACCTATTCCTGTATCGGCTGTACTGTGCCGCACTGCAGCTCTGTTTTGCGGCACAGTCTAGCCAGTCAGGCAGGGATAGCGTCTACTGCGGGCAGTGCAGTCACCGTGACTCACCGCAGTCATTGCAGAGACGACTCTGCGATTCACGCTAAGTAGGTATAGCTTGCTGCGTAGGCCTCGCCTCTTACTATCCGGTAAGGCAATGTCGAGCTCAATGGGGATAATTTAAATGCCAAAATTTAGCAGTTAATATGCCAATCAAACCTTGACATGGTCAGTTCCACCCAATCGACTCTACTGCAGTAGAAGTCGTTGAATCAGAAGTCACGAGGCGACTTCTCCCACCAACCGCGGTCTACCCCCGTTCGGAGTCTCACAGATCGAGCGCCGAAGCGACTCAAACTCGGACTCTCACCGCACGCGGCTAGCCCAATGCTCTACCAACTGCGCTACGGGACTGCTACCTACCCGCACGACGCAGCAAAACTTATTACCTTAGAGACTAGAGTAGCATCGCCATATAAAAATGAAGCCGATTTTTTTTCTACTTCCGACATCTTTAAAAAAGTCGATCCGAATCATGGATGACAATACTACCAGGAACACTATCATGAAAGTGTTACGTACCGTGACTGGTTTCGAAGCAGTTTTATGCAGAGGGCCATCATTCAGCCGTTTTGGTTGTCGGCGTTGCCGGTATTTCATATCTGCTATCACTTGTCAACAATAGTTTGTTTCGGTCTCTTCTCGTTTGGAGGCCGGCTAACTCTGGTGTAAGGTAGCCCAATATTTATTCAGAAAGCGCACAACAATAACTCGATATTTCTATGTAACAACCCTTAGTCCTCTGGCTTGACAGGCGACAGCCGTTGGAGAACTGAGACTGCGCTGACGCACAACGCGCTATCCTTCCCTGGCTTGATATGCTGTACCGCACGACACTTCTGTGTGGCGGAACAGCGTACCTAGACAAAACGAGCGCCTCTCGGTTGAGCGTTCGTGAGATTAAAGTTTCGAAAAGAGGCGGATGGCGATTCATTTCAAACTGTGGATATTTCTGACAGAACATGCTTTTTGCACATTGAAAGGAAAGCGAAACAATTAGCCGAACATGGTATGCTAAAAGCAAAACACAGCTCAAACATTGTCATGGGATCTGAAGTTGAATACGTGTGGACATTCGATCCAATTGTTTGCTTGGAGAATGGAGAAAATTTCTTATCACTCAGTCCTACCGAATACCAAATATATTCCGCATTAGCGTCATTTTTGCATTTTAAGTTGCAAAGCATTGATGACGTTTGACGAGTAACCCACTCCATTATACCAAAGATCAAACGCATATGCATTTCTCTGTAGTATCTACCTAACATCGAGCGTTCCGCCCCCCGACGCCGGCTGCCAGCGTTAGCCCCGCCCCTGAGCGGAGGAGCGACCAGTGCTAGCGACGTATCGCGGCGGCCGTCGGCGGCGGACCAACAGATGGGTGTGGGACTCGGTCGGGTGCGGACGTGATCGATAGGCGAGCGGTGGCGTAACCACGCGATCACAACAGCCTCAGGGTACAGAGTGGACACTGGTGCGGCGGACTGGAGCGGCAGAGTGAGCAGAGTGTGGACTTTGGAAAGACACTTATTGGGGTGTGTTTATTATAACGGAAGGCAAGTCGATTTCAAAGCAGGGAGCAGTTACCTGCGCAATCACACCTGCTTGTGAGGCGGAGAAGACGACCTCGCTCGAAGAACAGGCCGGCAGTGGCGGAGCATGGCCAGCTGGTGTGTGGTGCTGATGGCCGTGCCGTACGAGGATGTTCTGCTACTGCTGCGCGCAGTGCCCGTGCGCGCTACCGCCGTGCAGCACAAGCCCGCCGCGGCACCGCCGGACGTGCAGATGGCCGCGGGTGGGTCCCACGGCAGAGTGTCGGGGTGGGGAGAGAGGGATGTTGTCGTGAAGCACAGGAAGCACCATCTTCCTTATTTTAGTACTAAAATGAACTTCTGATATTTTCAACATTCTCAAAAAGTTCAAAGGTGTTATTTTACTATTCAGGCCATAGACCTGGTTAAGCTTGCCTGGTGATCCTTAGCAATTTGTATTTAGGTACGTTTCGTTGCTTTTAAATCACCAACTATAATGCATTTTTGACTACATTACTGCACGTTTATGGCCATTGATTTATCAGCAAAAGTGAAGCAGGGACTGCTCTTTTTTATCACTGGCAAAAAATGGTTTTTAGAAGCATGATTGTCCATTCTCGGGGCATGGGAATTATTGGGCTCGTACAGTTTAAACGCGGGGTAGACTTTACCAGATCGACTTGTGGTCACTGGTTAATTTCGTAAAATGAGACCGTAAAATGAGACGGGCAGAATCAGTAAAATGAGACAGGGCTTGAACTGAATAAATGGTCTCGCTCCTTCCACAGGGAGTAAGTCGGCCGCCCCCAGCGCCGTCTCCGGCCTCCACGCGGGTCTGCCGGACCTGCTGCAGTCTGTGCCGCGCCCAGTGCCCTCCAGTGTCGTCCGAACGGCGTCCGGCAGCGATCGGAGGAGCATAGGGCCGGCTGCCGAGACTGAAGAGGCTCGGCTCTCCACGGCAGAGGTGCCGAACCACGTTCGGGAGGGCCCGTCGGAGCAGACACTGGCGCGTTGTGGAGCCCAGCTCAGACGAGTGGCCGACCAGCTGCACCAAGCACACCAGCCCGCCGACAGGGTGAGTTCACACTCTCAACCTTTCGTGTGCAATATATGTTCATAAGTCATAACTCATAACCATTGCTAAATTTATCAGATAGCTCAACCATTGAAATAAAAAAGGTCTCCTCCTGTTACTAAGTAAAACATGATGCAGTAAGCGTAGCGACTGAAGTGTCATTCAGATCGGTCCATGTGCTAAGTACGGTGGGAAATGGGAATGGCGTATTGCGTTGCAGTATTGCCAGATGTCATTCTCATGTATCGTTTCTCTTGCAGATCTGGCGGCGGTTGGAGACGCGGTTGGACCTGCAGCACGTTCTCTGGACCTCGTTGGCCGTCCATATGGCCTACACAGCCATGAAGGTGTCTACCTGAGCGGATGAAATCGAAGGACACACGGCCAACTGAACCCGCCGTCCCACTACACTGCCAGAGTGGGCACGTTTATATGAATCACAACTCCAGTTTATGGGATGGGACGTGCCACATGTGTGTAAATGTATAATGGAGATGCAAGTGCAAGTGAACTCAACCACAGAAGTAATGGAGATAAACGATAGTGAACAAACACACTTGTGATGACTCTTGTATCGAGGAAAAGGCTTTGGGAGATATCATCTGTCGTGTGAACTTCGTGTATTCACCCTTTGATGAGATCATTGAAATGAACTGTTCTATTGAAATTGGAAGCCAAATGAAAATTAAGTGGCTAATTTAAAACATTTTTTCATATTTACTTGGCGTTTGTTAACGATGTTTTTTATCATTTCAAATGAATAAATCTAGTCAGGCGTACCCAATGTACAAACAATGTTTTTGCTAAATATGACTTGTTTAAAGAAACGTTTAGCATAGCGAGATATCACATTGCACACACTCATAGATTTAAACAATGCTCCTCCAAGTCTAGTCATTCATCACGCCAGTCATGTTGCCGTTTACATACTTATTTATTTGCGGTATTCGGAATGCGTTCAATGATGCGGCACAACTTCATGTTTTGTTATTATATTTGTGCTTGACTTGCGAACTGCAGGTGTGGCCAGGCTGCTTCGCGGAAAAATGTCGTGTATGCGAGCGAGGTGTGACATCTACACGTTGTCGATGTGTTCGTTTGTAAATAAACTTTTGATATCGTCAAATGTTTGACAGTAAACACTGCAAGCCAGAAAACGAACAAATGAATAGATTTAGCTCCCTAACGTTTAATGACGTTATTCATTATTTGAAAATTCCAGAGCCAAGTTCATGGAAATCAAGCGGGGTCGGGGGTACCTACTATATATCTATATCGAATCTTGATCCGAGCTCATAGAGAGACGAGCCTTAGTCGATATGAGATTTCAACGTTCACCATTCTTGCCCTCGGAGCCGAATATAGGAATGACCAATGTAGACGAAAAACAAAAATCTTTAAAAATCTTGGAATGTTCGGAAATAAATCACTTCACTGACAACTTTGGACGGACTGTTCCGGCCTGGTAAATAGTACCTATATATTTCCGGTTTGACCTGTAAACAAAAAAAAAAATAGGTATATCTTTTTCGTCTCTTCTCAATGCTTAAAATATGTACTTTCAGTCATGATCATGTGTATGGCATTATGTAGTGTATGTAGATGCTAGATACTAAATGCATACCAAGATTACTAGAACATACGATAGTTGTTCTACGATGCCTACGATAGTTATATTGAAATTAACTATTATCAGTGAACTACAACAAATCATTCGAAGGGAGGGGACATAGTTATTCTGATGCTTAGCTATCCAAAAGAAGACTGCACAAGCTAATAGATCACCGGTACCTATATCTCATGACCGAAATACAGAGTCAGTGAACGTAATTATTATAGGTCGTATGATACCACATGAAGAAAGACAGCAACTTTGAAGCACAATGTAATTATCTCAGACGATATTTACGAACCATAACATTCGACATAACATATACTGAATACAAGAAGTTCGGTTTCATTTGGTCTATGTTCGTTACGTAGATGCGCCGGATTACCGGGAAACGTCTGTCAACATCCAAATGCAATAAAGCAGCAGCTCTAAAATCCAGACAAAACGACGACGCACAAACACTAAAACGAAACTGCCTTCTAAAGTGAGGCGGCCCAATTACACTAAGCAGACGCCTCTCTAAAAGACAAGCCATGTTATCATTTTCAATGAATATTCAAGAGGCGTGGCTCCCTGGGGTTGGCGAGAGAGACGTTATCTCGGTTTTATTGTGTGCCGAATCGCGGCCGGCGCGTATGAGCGATGTGCTTCGTTAGAGCCGCCCGATCCTGAGCCGTAAGTCAAACAGTTTTACACCGGCGGCGGCTCAGATAAACAGCCCGTTGTGAAGGCCCGCCGCCCGAGTTATCTGGTCGGCAGTAAAGTTGCGGCTCTGAGAGCCAGGGAGGGCGGCGGGACGACAGATAGCCGACCAGTCGCCCACCGGGAACAGCGCTAAACGAGACCAATTATACGCGGCGGGGCGCCGGCCAGATTACGGTCCGACGCACGGGACGGAACCGGCGGCAGGCGACCGACCAAACAGCACAGCGGCAAAGGAGAGCTGGAGAATGGAGAGGAGGTCATTCTGCAATGCCTATCAAAGTTCGCCTTTCATGCGATCTTCATATTCCAAACATTGAGAAGGCTGTTTATCATGTTTGATTGCAGTAGCGGCGGAACACCTTCAATTAAAGGGGGGGGGGGGGCACTGCCGATTGTTTATTGGGGTTTGGGAACGTTTCGATCGGCGCCTCCTGAGCTCAGTCAGAACAGGGTCGAGTGTTGGTCTTCTCACACCATATCGTAAAACAGAGGACAGGCCCACATGGGGTCTGATTAGGGAGTCGTGAAATTAATAATTCAGATTGACAGGCTGGGGGCCCGTCAACCATGAATAGGTGATTAACAAACCGTGCGGTTGGCGGTGTTTTATAGCTAGACTGGAAACGTGACTGTGTGTTTTGATTCAGCCTATTTGAAATGTCTGAGTATGATCTGAACATGAGTCTGAGACTGAACATTTTCTGTAAGCACCGTTATACAAACCAAGCCCGGTTCTGAATTGGTTAGAAAATAAACCTCTCTGCAATATAATCATGAAGCAATCGTGAGACGTCAAACATAACAACTATGTATTTTCCATAGCATAGTTGCTGAACAGAAATGATGTAAAACGATTCTCGGCTGACCGAATATGACAGCAGATTTCGGTCACAATGCTATTTTCATAATGGTGGATACGCGCACGCAAAATTAAGTGTACCTACCTACGTTCTAAGTTCCATCCAACTTCCAACAAAGAACCACAAAGAACCACCTGTGGAATGTGTATGAAGCGTGATATTGTTTAATTTTGATAAAATAACGCTGGAAAAAGGCTCGAGAGGTTCTCAACTGCCCGATTGATAATTCCGGCCGAGCTCTGTTTGGAGCGTGAAGGCGAATTCCAAAGCATGGTATAACAACGTGGGGTCTAATTGCAGACTTGATCAGACCGTTAGCCTTCCCAGAAGGGGATTCCTATTTTCTAAGCCAGAACAAAAAAGCAAACAGCTTTTCCATCGTCAACTAAAACGCAAAACTAATTTTTGTCATTGAATCACCAGCCTATAACCGATAGGAAAACTCATTTGCCAGGCGAACCTATCCGAACACAACAGCGTTCTTGCTGGAGATCACTACAACGTCCCATCAGCACCTACCCGATCATAAAATCTGCTCCCTAACCAAATAACCAAACAAAAACGGCTCTAAATAAGACCAGCCACGTGACCGTCTCCAAACCTGCAGAGTTCCCCACCCATTCTCCGCCATTAAATGCTGCACACCACTCCTAAGTGCGGCATTACATACCGAACGTCACGTGTTCCGCGGCGTCGGATGAGAATTTACGCGAGAGACGGTGTGCCGTTGCAGACCACGTAAACGGATTAGCCGATACAGGCGTCATAACCGACGGATTAGCGTCATCGACAAACCAGTGCACCGGAGCGGGCGGACAAAAACGAACCGGGGAGGCAGACGGCCGCCGGCCGCCGATTAATTGGAACCGACCGTGACGGCTGGTAGAGGGGAGGGCTGCTATTAGTTTATGACAGGACAGCGTACTCGTCTGACCATGTTTTTAGCCAAATATAGCCGACCAATAAAAGGTGGTTATATAATTATCACAAACGATGGATCAACAACGAGCTGGTAGGCGCTAAAAGCTAATGGGAGATGTATCATATATGATGTGCCTTAGCATGAAATTACATTACAGGCATTCAATATGAATCAGCAATTGGCCCATTTTGATGATAGGTATATGTAAGCAACTTACGTTCGAAGTCCCTCATCGCAGCCTCCCTTTCCTTTAGCCGGTAGCATACAACACACAGAACAAATAGAGCAGCAGCAAAACAATCACTCGGATTGAAAATGTCCATCGCTCTCGCGCTCAATTCATCACGCACCTAAATCCATCTGATGGACACCAAGCTTGTAAAGAATCGAAGGGATTAGCTGTAAAGCGCCACCCCGCGCCTTCAAAGCGGTGCCGCATTCAGTCTGCTCGCGGCGGGCGGGGGCGCTGACAGCTCTGTAACAGGTGACAGCTCCGGTGACAGGTGGTATTGGCGGACGTGACGGAGCTCCGTGCCCGCGCGGGTCGCCGCCGAGGACCGGCCCGGGGGAGCGGCTGTCCGGCCGAGATCACCCCGCGCGTCACACACAGGAGACGCCGCCTAATGGAATTGGCCGAACGGGACGCCAGCCGCCCCAGCCGCGGCCTTTTTATGTCGGCACCGAGTCGGTTTATTCGCTAGTTTGAGAGTTGCTATGACGGGGTTTTACGAACGTCCCCCGGTGCGGGGTGGATTTTTTTCTGACATGCAGGAGGGAAATAGTGCGGAGAGGTTATAAAATCTAAGGCAAGGAGACGGTGAATAGTCAAACGGACATTTGAACACAATGGAAATCCCAACTTGCCGTCCGGCTTTGTCACAAAAACAACGAAAATAAAATTGGAAGCCGATGAGCCCGTCTTTTTTCGGCGTTTATAGACGTATTTCATTTAGTGCTCGGGCGGTCAGAGTCCATTGAGCACAAACACTAAAACGGATCAATAAAATGTTTCGATATCACGACCGAAGGGAGATCCAGTTAGCTCAATAATGCATTGCAAACGGTGCTGATTACGAGCGAGCGAGCGCAGCGAGCGAAGTGAGTCTTTTCAATATAACGGAAAAATCTCAGTATGAGCGGCCCGGCCCGGCCCGGCCCGGCCCGGCCTGGCCCGGCCCGGCCTGTAACGCTTTTGAGAGGCTTATATCTCAGCAACCGCTGGACCGATTGGCCTGCGGTCTTTTTTGTTGTGTAGCCCCATCCCTTCTACCCCGTAATTGACTACTTTTGATACATCTCAGTGACCGTCGTGGCACGTGCCACGTGAAAAGTCAAGGGTGTTCAAGCTGTTTTGCAAAAGTAGTGATTTTGAGAGGCTCATATCTCAGCAGCCGCTTGGGCGATTGACTTGCAGTAATTTTTGTAGGGTAGCAGCATCCCTTCTACCCAAAATAGGATACTCTCGATGCTTGTGGGTCACCCCCAGTGCACGTGCAAAATACAACAATAAGATGTGCCAAATTTGTTCCCATTTCAGTAACTCGGTAATTACTGGGGCGATTTCGCTGAAACTTGGCATACAGGTAGGCACCCACCAGGCAATGCATTCCCATGTGTTGCGGTTAGGGTGCTACTGCACGTGCGGCGTGCGCACGTGCAGGGGGCGTTTCCAGATCTCGAGAACGGCTAGGCCGATTGCGCTCAAATTTGGTACACGGTTGGGGACCAGTTAGTAGGGTGCCGTGCAAAAGTCATTTTGGACCCCGTTTGCACGTGCGCACGTGCAGAATGCCGCTTCCAGATCTCAGGAACGGCTGGGCCGATTGCGTTCAAATTTGGCACACCGCTAGCGACCAGTTAGAAGGGTGCTTTGCGCAAGCCCGTTGGAAGCACCCTCTCGCCCTTCCACACGTGCAGGGCTCACTATCTCGCTCGCTCGTTCTTCGCCCAAAAGGCGTTTTACTGGTACGTTTTATTTATTTTTATCTATGAAACTATAGTCCAGGATGGAAGCTATAGTTGTGTTCACTGTTCATCTCCTCATGCATAAGCTAGGCTGTGTGTATGCAAATAGAAGGCATTTCTTCAGTTTACAAATTGTCCCCGCAACGGCAGCATTGATAGCAGAAAATATTGCAATATTGTGACCGAGCACTGCTCGTCCGTCGGTCGGCCGTCGCAGCAGCACGATCACCGAACTGTGGTCATCTCACGTCCACTGTCCACCGTCACGTGTGTTGCTTCACGTCCACTGTCCACCGTCCCCCTGGTATCATCTCTCTGGCCACCCCTCCCTACCACAACACTCACACCTATCGCCGTCCCCCGGAACACGGGGCAGGCGCCGGACACAAATGAAGCCATCGCCACCGCTGTCTGTCACCTCCCACGACAGAGGCGCGGCGCGTGGCCTCTCGCCACCGTCCAGCGGCGCCACGTGCCGCCGGCCGCAGTGTCCACTCGTGGCACGTGATACGTGGCTCGTGGCGGCTCCTCGGCCGGCGCGGGGCACAATGCGGTCCCTGCGCGCCCCTCACCGCCCGCGGTCCCCTCCGAGAGCGCCTTTCAGCGGAGAGTTTTATTGGCCCAGCGCGCAAATTGCCGGTCTTGTTTGGCTGAGAGCTCCCGGTGGCGTCAACTCCATTCGAGCGGAAAGGAATCCGGCGTGCCCCGCGGCGGTTCAGGGAGGGAGGGGGGGGGGGAGGAGAGCCAGTGGTCATCGGTCTATTCACAGGATGGAATGTCGAATAGCGGACCGAGGATTGTTCGCAGTGTTCAAAGTCCACACCAACTGGGGTGGATGGACAATAGGGCCATTTGCTGTACAAATATCGAATGGTAAACGGAATTCAACAGAAGCCAGAGATGTGCATGGGGTATTCCGAGCTATGGGTGGCTATACAATCGCTGTCATTTAAGATTCCGTCATGATATTTGTACTTCATATTGGACGGGATCATCAGTAACCGAAATACTTAGCTGGGCACCAAATTGCGAGTAAAATCGTAGATGTAATGTGACTTTGTACCTATGCAATTACGATAGTATGACAGTGCAAACATACTATCGCATAAACTATCGCAAAGAACCGCCATATAACACATGCTTGCGATAACGACTGTACGTTGTTCTCAGCATGCGCTTAACAGTCCCCGCCTCTAGTCGTTTCCTACCCGCGATCCCCCGACCCCCGTCATCCTCCGGTCTTAGTGAGTCGTGCCACCCACCCGACCCGCCGACCGTGGCCCATAAGCCACCACCCAACCCGACGGCCGGCCGTGAGTCAGGCACCTCGCTAGCCAGGTCCGTGCCATCAGCCGTAATTAACGACGTGTCAAACTATCCACATAATCATGCCAGAGGCGAGTCCCGCCACTTAACTCGTGAAATACGACGCACGTGAAATGCACCAATCGGTGCGTTTATAGGCACGTCAGCACACACAAACATTTGTTTTAATTGTCTAACACCTACTTTTCGAAAGCCTGTCAAGCATCAAATGTCTACGAGGTTCAACAAATAGCAAAAGTCTGCGATTATGTGAGGGTTAGATGAGTTGTATCGCTGTAGTTTTAATCGGCATTATCTTGCTAATTCCGCATAATTCCCTGTTAAGTGCAGCTGCATAATGCACGCTACGATGCTGCAGAGTTTGCAGTGCTTGGGAAAACATCCCTTCAATTCATCCAATATTTTTTGCCACTGTTTTTCAGTTAAATAAGTTGATCTTTTTTAAAAGAAAATATCTAAGCCGTTAAACAGCCGCTTATCTTCTTGAAAGAGGTAAGATTAAAGCGATTAAAACGCCTATAGCCGAGTGGTCACTGGTCAGCATCGCTGATTTTGCAGCATTTCCCGTACATTTTTGACAAGCTTCACCTACCACGACGCACGGCTTACAACGATTCAGCTCATGTACCCTTTGTTTTCAGTCCATAAGCCCTGCAACAGTCCCAACCCCACGTCACAATGCAAGTTTTGACAAAAGACAAATATATTCGTATCTACAGCACAGAGTCTGGCACACATTTCATCACTTACCCTACAAAGTACCGCGCAAATCTATTTCATCCGTCAACACACGCTGTCTGCGTCTGTCGCTGTCGGCCGTACCATTCGCGAGAAAAAATCACCCTACGGCCCAGTCTCGCACGCATTATTCAACATGGCGGGCATCGGCGGACTGACCAGTCAAGGTCAAATGCTGCATAGTGCTGTTTTCGCGTCATCTTTCGACGCAACAAATACGATTCACATTCACTGCCACTCCTGGAAAACCGCGTCACAGCGGAGGTGAAGAAGCCAGGCCGTACTAAAATGACCATTCGGGGTCAACGTTAGCTGCTAACCCAGCGGCCAGTAGCCTCTCCCCAGGTGAGAACAGTCTCTGGCCATGATGCCCGTTTATCACCCAGCTGTGCTCCCTGCAGTGCCCCCTTTCCAGCACCAGTCCTTAACACAGTCGGGTGAAGACAGCTCACAAATAAACCCAGTTACCAACACAACCGTAGGGACGCAGCCATCCGGTCACCTGACCTAAGGGAACATCACATCAGTACTCACGCCTCATGCGTCTCACATACGTCTCCTACGGAGCCGTTACTGACAAAGGTCGTGCGCGAAGGTCACCGTCAGCTCACGGGGACAGCCGACAGCGCAACACCGCCCATGGTGTACGGAGACACTCGTCAAAGGTGTATTATGACACCCGCTGGACTTGTACGAGAACACCCGTCAGAGGTGTACAGAAAGAGCCGAAATACACCCAGACTACCAAAAACGTAAAAAGCGCCCAACCTACCCAGGTCAGTAGTCGACCAGCCGGAGACTGGTCCGGTCGCGGTCGCTGCCGCCGCTGTCTCGGTTCGACCGCCGGTCACTGCGGACAACAGAACTCCGTCACAAGAAATCAACACAAGCTAAGCTAACACGAGCTAAGACCGTGTTATCAGCCTTGCTATTTCTATGATAGCCAGGGGCAAAAAGGAAACATCTATCAGCACATCTTGCAGGAAAGTAGTTATAATAGGTATCCAGTTCGCTCAACGAAGGATGCTGACGTTCGCTTTCAACAACCCATCAGAGTTTGTCAAGACGTGTCGTGGCTATTATTGGCTATAAACCAGCTTGTCACACCTCCGTTATATGATTGTGCAAGCTGCAGACTCCAGCCCAGCTATGGCTTCAAATTCAAGCCACCGGCTCCTCGAGTCTGCCCTGTCGCGAGCAATGATTCACAGGCACAAACCATAGCGAATTTACAGCCCCTTGAATTGGACAGGCGGAAAATGTCCCGGTGTCGGCGGAAGGCCCTCCACCTGTCACTTAGTTCCGCAGCATTACGGAACGGCGCGCGCGGAGCTTGTTTGCGTGACCACAGTGAGTACCCGGCCATTCCGCAGTCCGCTCCGCACTGTCCGCAGATATAAACTGGGCGCGAATAACCAGAGGGCCAGGTAAGTGCCATCATTGAGAGGCCGTAAATTTGCGGCCACCGCAGGCGGGCCAATCACAGAGGTAAAAAATATACAGTCGCCATACGTGAGGGACTGATTTAATGACATTTGGACGCGGCGATAATAATCCTGTCATAAAGATGCTGAATCATAGTATACAAATATAGAATGATTGACGGGATTGGACGTAGCCAAATTTAAGTCGAGTTGCAGTAATGAAGAAAAGGGGACGTTTTGGCAAGTCATACTATGTGAGTTTTGGAGTTAGAACTGAGGTGTTCAATATAAAATGAAAGAGGGGAGAGACAAACCATGGGCACAAAACCAATCTGTAGGCGCATTGCCCTCGCATTCATTCTGAATCAGCTGAAGAGCCGTATACATAAAATCCTGCGTTTGTTGGGAAGAACTAACAGGAAATTGCCAGTTCTATTTTTTTCAATAAGCAAATGAGTCAAAGCAAGCATACCTAAGCAAAAAAGGCATTTTATGCTGATACTGCGACCTTCTATCAGCTGCCATGATTCCATCTGCGTTTTCGTTTTCATCTCGCAATCCCCAACGAAAAAGCCCAGTCACACCAAATAGGTGCCTTTCGTGCCACTCCCTATCAACGGGATGCACCATCAGTAGCAGCCACACACCATTCCCCTCACTCCCGGCTCCCACTGTGCGTACTCACCCGGTGCGGGGCGGCGGATAGCTGTGGTCGTGCCGCGGCGGGGGCGGCGGCGGCGGCGGCAGCGGCGGCGGCGGGTAGTTGGGCGGCGGCGGCGGGCGGCTGGTAAAGTCCCGCTGCTGTTCCACCTGGTACTGCCACGGCGGCGGCCGGCTCGGCGGGTAGTCGCTGCGAGACGGGAAGTCGCCTTTGGTGGTCCGGTCCGAGTACCTTCCCCCGCCGCCCGAGTATCGGTCACCGGACCGGCTGTGCCGGTCGGTACCGCGGTCACCGCCGCCGCTGTATCGGTCACTGCTACCACCGCTGTACCGGTCACTGTTACCGCCGCTATAACGGTCACTCTTGCTACTGTATCGTTCACTGTTACCACCGTACCGATCACTGTTGCTGTTGTAGCGATCAGAGTTTCCACTGTACCGGTCACTGTTTCCGCCACCGCTATAACGGTCACTGCTGCCACTATAACGATCACTGTTTCCCCCACCGTACCTGTCCCCATTACCACTATACCTATCCCCGTTTCCACTGTAGCGGTCGCCGTTTCCGTGGCTGTACCGCCCCCCGCCGCTACCGCCGCGGTCTCCGTACCGGTCGCCCCCGCCCGAGTAGCGGTCCGAGCCACCGGTGGCGGAGCTGTCCTGTCGGCGGCTCCAGTCGCCGCTGCTGCTGCCGCTGTCAGAGAGAAGACACAAGGTCAGACGAATGACTCCAAACATACGCAAAAACAAAGCCAAGGGAAGCAACGGATAGAGCACAAATGAAACCAACACAAATCAAATACACATTACACGTGTAAGTAAACCACCAAAACGCAACAGAACTCTGGGAAAGTAAACCACCAAAACGCAACAGAACTCTGGGAAAATCTCGCAATGCGACTTCTTCGGAACCTTAAAGATACCGCAACCTCACACGCCAAGCTTCAGCCCAAGAGCTCTCCAACCCTTTTCTCCCTTCACCGCCCAGTGCGTCACTGACCTTCCGTACCGCGATCCGTCCTCCTGACTCCGGGACGCCGGCGGCGGACTCCCGTTAGAGTCCGAGTAGCGCGAGTCGTCAGAGTCGGAGTCACTCGGCATGCCGTTCTCCTTCCGCCACTTGGCCCTCTCCCTGTGCCGGGGAGAGAGGGAGGGGAGTCAGCTATATCGGGGAATTGCAGAATAGGCGCAAAACGAGGGTAACAGGGCCGGCGATTGCCAGAGGTTTAAACTGAACTTGTAGGAGCTTGTAGGTGGACAATTGCATGAAGCAAGTGACCAACGTTAATCGTTTTGTGTACTGCAAAGGTACAGGTCTCGCGGGTTTTAGCGGTTGGTTTTGCACCTAGAAAAATTAGTGTACTTCAGGCTATATCTTCGTCGTCCTGAGCTTTCAAGTGTTGAAGATGCGATCGACTTGTTGGGTAACAAGCCGGCCATGATCGTGTAAAATGGCTTCATCGTAGATCGATTAGTTTCTGAGATATAGCCGGAAATGTAAAAGTGCAAAGCCTACCGCTTAATCTCGCGAGACCTGTACATGGGGTAGCTGCAAGCTAGCTATGAACGCCATGAATGCATGCTATGAACGCATAAAATTATGGACGTCGCACATCCCTCTTAAGTTGATCGCCGCTAAGAAACAAAAGGCATATTCTCACGATACTTTGACAGCCGAATTAGGTACAATCCAAATGAGAAAGGACTGCTTCAAGCGAAGCGACCCCTATTCCTTCTACAAATCCTAGTCCGAAGCGTTGCCAACACAACGTTGAAGAACCAAAGTAGACCATCCCGCCATGCCCACTGAACCCTAAATGGGTGTCCCATTAGATCCATTTCATCCCATTCTTTGTCATCGCGCATGAGTGACTGACTTTTTCCTCATGCGTCTGGCGTGTGAGCGGAGCTCTGCCTCGCGTGCCTCCTGTTCCTTTTCCTGTTTGACGGCGCGACTCTGCTCTGCTCGCTTATCCGCCTTGTCTGTGGAGAGAGGAGTACAGCGTGAGAGAGGGAGAGAAGAGAGGAGTTAGGAAGCGGAACGAGGGGTGAAATACTCAAGAACATTAGTGGGGTTAACAAGATACCATAACCACATTGAACTGTTAAATACAATCCTTCCACTTAAAAATAAGCAGCAAATAAGTAGCTTCATACCGTAAGTCAAAATAAACTCTCGATTATTAAGAGGGCATGTTGCATCTGCGGGCAATTCATCGGACAAAGGTGCGCATATCCACCGCGGTAACGACCAGGCCGCTGGACAAAACTCATGAGCCGTCTCAAACAGCCATAGGCGATAACAGTTCAGCATATTCAACATCGACACAAACCATAATCAATCCATTTACATACATTGCCTCTGCAAAGCCAGTTGCATTTTCTTTTTGAGCTTTTCTTGTGGTGTCAGCTTCGAGCCTCCGGCCTGAAAAACGGCCCAGTGTCAGACAAGGGTCAGCGCCAGCCGCCGGAGGTCAGGTCACAGATCACAGAGGTTGCAGGATGGAGCGAAGGATGGCTGTGCGACGAAGGTTGATACTAAATGCACTTTCAATCAAGGCAAAATTGTTTAACAGTAAATCCACCGTAGCATCAGCTGACATATTCTTTGGGCCAAGTATTATAAAGTTTCGGTTCTTTTCCTATCCCGTCAAGGAAGACAGTAATTACTTGACATCTGTTACACAAACCTGTAAGTCCCATCGACAACACTGTAGCCAACCCCATACCCCCCCCCCCCCAAGAGCAGCAGTCTGACTGCTAAGCATAACAGTGTACAACCTGTACGGACGAAACTTAATAAGCTGCCTAATGTTCCGCGGTGTTCGAAATGGCCACACAAGACAAGCGATTAACAAGTGCGGACGGGTGCGCCCGACCGGCCAACCCCATCCAAGCCTCGTGGAAAGTGAAAGATTCTTACTGACTTTGGTGGCGGCTGGTTGTCCCAACACTACCACAGGCGCAGATACCCTGAAAACGAGCACAGAACGGCGTTAAACATAACGCTGGGATGTCATTATCACAGAGAACGCATTAGCACAGAACAGCCTGTACTTTGAGATGACACACGCCTGTTGGACACGCCGGAAGCGCAGAATAGATTTGCACGATCTACCAAACTAGACCAGAAAGCTTATAAGAAGTATGAGAGCGCTCAGAGTGATTCATGGTCGCACCAGCAAACATGTAATGGCTTTTAGCATCATGATTGGACGTTGCTAGTCTAACATGCAAATAAACACTAGCTCACGAACCAAGACAAGCATATAAGCTGCAACACAGGGCATTGAAAGAACACTGTCAGGGTAGCAGGATTAGGGCGTCAGATCGACCCACTGCCGAGTCAGCAGGAGACACAGGTTAAATTATACGGAACAATGTGCGGCTGACAAAACAGCACCCGAACACGGCAGATTGGTAGCAAAATGACTATAATAACAAGACACTTGCATTATAGCAAATTAGATCCTGTCAAAAGCTAGCAAAAGTTGATAGCTCAATGTACATCGGAATGGTCAAAGGCAGTCTGTATAGGTAGCCAAAGGCTAGTTACAACTGTATTGAGTTTGCACGGATCGGATACATCAACACGATGATTATATCTGTGATCCGTAAACAAAAGTACACGTATAGGAAATAATTTCATTATAAAAACACTCATTTCACTCCGGGGCGTAAATAATCTTGATATTGAATTACCGCGTTTCCTCAATGATTATACATATTTTCATACTTTACACACAAATTAGCTACAAGAGAGCAATGAGGAAGAGCAAAACGGAGCTCCGAAGTCCGAAGCGATTAATGCAAAGGTCGCTAGCACCAAAACTTCAATCCTAAAAACTTTACCAAAGATATATGAAAAGTAAGAAGCAAAAAATGACAGTTCAGTATCGCAACTCCTTTACTTTCACTCCCCACCCGTTACCAGTCCCGTCTTCCTGCCCCCTCCCCCCGGCACCCCCCCCCCCACACACACACACTCCCATTTCTTAATCTCACCTGCTGCCGCCCCCGGCGCCCACAGAGGCGGGCGACGAGCCGGCGGTGGCCGTCTCCTGGGCGGAGCCGCCCTCGCCGGCCGCCCCCGCCCCCGCCGACGCGCCGTCCCCGTCCCCCTCGTCTGCCAGGTCGCTGTCGTCGGACGAGTTCTCGCTGCGCCGCCGGCCGTAGTAGCGGCGCAGAGGCGGCGTGGGAGGTCGCAGCGGCGCCGCCGGTACCGCCGCGCTGAAACGGGGACCGGGAAGGTCAGAGGTCGGCAGTGGAATCACGCTAAACCACAAAACAGTGCTGGAATACTTGCGATAATTGGCGAAGCATTTTATTCATTTTGCATAGAAAAAGTCCAAGTAACATCGTTACAAATGGCAGTTGCCATTACACAAAACATTACATCAAAAGGCTTCGCAGCTTGCTCACTGCTGCTGTAACCAGACCCCCACTTCCTGTTCCCAATCTGCTTTAATTCGCTCACCCGGCCGTCGCCGCCGCCGTCGGCTGCTGCTGTTTGTCTGGTGAGGCTGCCGCCGCCGTGGACCCACGCGCCGGAGACCGCCGCGTCTCCCCGCTGCGCCGCGGGCTCCGGCGGGACCGAGACCGCGACCGGGACCGGGACCAGGACCGCGAGCCGCGGCGCCGACCGTAGGACCGCGAGCGAGACCGCCTGCGTCCACCGCGCGGGGACCGCGAGCGCCGGTCCCGGCCGCGGCGGCCCCGGGAGCGGGACCGGGACCGCGAGCGACGCCCGCGACCGCGACTGTACCTGGGGACAGCAGAGGGGGGCCTCAGCGGACAGAGACGGGAGACGGCAGCGGCCTCACCGGACCGATATGAGAGACGGGAAACGCGAGTCGTGGTCTGTTTACCTAAGACATGGAGAATTAGGCAGCAATCAGACCATGGTTAACAAGCAGCACCAGCATTTAACATTTAAACTCGACATGTCTTTAACTGACAACTGAATCACTGAATAAGGACTATGCGCTATTCTCACAATAAGGACTATTCTCGCAAGTTGAAAATCGCGACATCGGCATCGGGTAAGTCTCCTTTATTCGCACAAAAGATCGGCCATTCAAGTCCTTTGTGATCACACACTCAAAGTCCTCCCCTTAGCCCTCAGTTTCCCCTCTCACCTGTCTCGGGAGCGGCTGCGGGAGCGGCGGCTCCGGCGTCGCTCCGGCTCCCGGGAGCCGCGCCGCCGCTCCCGCTCGTCCCGCCCCGCGCGGGAGCCGGAGTCGGAGCGGCGGCCCGACTCCCGATCCGAGTCGCGCCGCGGCCTGAAACGGTGACCGAGACCCAGTCAAGGAAGGTGGAGTGATACAGAAACATGGCTTAGACCACCGCACATTCACATACGAACTACTGCACAGTAATTGGAGGGAGGTTTCAACCAGAGATCCAGATAGTCAAGCCAGAAATATCATTTCCCTCTGCAATCCTAACTTCAGAGATTTTTAACGAGGGCTTCTTCATAATCAATAATATGCAAGCCCAGATGGTGCACACCGCACGTTACAAGAATCAGGTTGCCAGCATATTATCGTAAAAGCCACGAGGAAGCGGGTGGGTAGACCAGTTGTCATTTCTAGCACGGAGAGCTCGCATTCTTCATCTTTTGCCGACCCTGGGTCATTGTTAAGCACCTGAGACATTAGGCTATAGTACTCACCGCGCTGTTGTATCCTTTGGACGCTGCTCCGCCGGTGTGGGGGCCGCGGGTCCAACGGGGCCGACCACCGGTCCAGCCGCCTCTCCCTCGGAGTCAGAGTCGTGGCCGAAACTGGTGATAAACTCCACCTGAGCGCGAGAGGACGGGGACGGAGTTAGGCAGGGGACGATAGGGAACCCCGGAACATAGCTAGAACGATCTTAGAACGACTTTGAAGAGTTTGAAGTGAGAGGAAATAAAGAAGTGATAGAAAGCGTTGGGAAAAGAAGAATTTGTCTACGAATGTAAAAGTCTTATGGCAATCATATTATTGCTTCCTACATATGGCTGGTGAACAACTTTTCACTCGTTATTCACCCTCTTCCCAGTGGTGATGTCAAATGGTGATGTCATACATCCAACCGCTGTAAATATGAACATCACATAGCGACAGGGTTGACGGACTCCAATGCCCTTCACTCTCTTGTTTTGTTTATTGGGGCTTTAGGGCGCGCCGCCCTTCACTCTCGTCCGCTTCTGATACAGTATCCCCACTGCCTCTCAACCCCGCGTATCCTCACCTTGCTGGGCGGCGGGCTGGGTGAGCGGCTGCGGCTGCCCAGACCGGGCCCCACCGGTCCGGCGTACGGCGCGTAGGTGGGCGAGCCGCGCGGCGCCGCGTAGCTGGGTACCGCCGCGGCCGCCGCGGCTGTCACTGCCGCCGGCCGGGCGTGCTGCTGCATCTTCTTCTCCTTGAGCAGGCGGCGCTCCTTGCGGCCCTTCTTGCCCTGTCGCAGAACGGGCGGAAGGGAGTGGGGAGGGGAGCTGTGAATGTGTGTACAACTGTACACTGTACACGCGGTAACAAACGTCAGCGAGCGTGGGGACTGTTAAGCCGCGTAACAGACAGTTTACAGTGCAGTACCGACGGCGGAACAAAGAAAAAAAAACGAATTGTGTCGGTCATTCATCTATAAACAATTTTAGGCCGCTTGCAGCAGCTGATGTACTCAGTCCTGTACTCAGTCCAGTCCTGTACTCAGTCCTGCATCCAATGCAAATTCCTGTTCCCAGCTCTGTAAACCACCCTGTCCCCCGCGTGCCGTACCGATCCGGTGCGGACTGAGAGCGCCTGTACCCCAAAACCCTAGCCTGTAGCTCTGTACCCTGGTTATTCCCCCCGGTACTAATTCTCCCTTTGCCGTACCGATCCGGTGCGGACTGAGACTAGCTCCTGTACCCCAGTACCCTGCCCTGGTACCCCTCCCCCCGGGCTCCGTACCGATCCAGTGCGGACAGAGAGCGCCTGTACCCCAGTACCCTGCCCTGTACAGTATATCTAAAAAGTATGTCCCCTGGTTTGGCTCTCCCACAGGAGGCGAATCGGTAACTTGGCTGAATCCCAGTTGCGGCACCCTGCCGCCAGGGTCGCTGCCGCGCGAGCGGCCTTGACCGCTCGCATGTCATTGGCAGTTCGGTCCCTCCCCATCTATACCGAGGTGGGGAGGGGAGAAGAGGGGAAGAGAGGGGAGGGAGTGGCATCCGCTCGGCACTGGGCGATACCTGGCTGACCCCGCGCTCCCTCGCTGACCTTTGTCCTGCCCTCAGGCGAAGACCGACTTCCTGGCCTGTAGCGGCCCAGCGGAAAACCGAGCTCGCGGGGCGCGACTCCATTGGCCCAATCTTATAAATGGAATGCTGTCGTATTCACGGCATTCGATAATATAAATAGTGATACCAGCAGTGGATGTGGTAAAATACAGTCCAAAACAAACGAAAGCACACGATTCGTGCATAATGCGCCCTCCCATTCAAATAAGCCCGCCCACTTCGATAGATGGTGTAGTTTCTTAGGGCGTAAAAGATGCAAAACACTACCGATTTTTTTTTTTTAGCTCGGCCACTGGGACCGACAATATACAATGTACAATTGACTGAAATGCATGAAAACCATTTTGCATTTAGGTAATAGCCGTTTTCTGCACCAAACTTTAGCCAGTGACGCACTGTCCATTCTAAAGCGTTTATATGATTGGTCCCAGCACCCGATTTTATATGAGGAAGTCGTTTAAAAAGCATCTTATTTCTAACGAATTTATTGTTATGACCACTTTTACAGGACGTCTATAGAGCTTTGACTTTAACATTTCTTCCTCGTTCAGGAGAAACGTTTTAACCCTCACCGGACCTTCAGGTTTTCTGAATACCGAGGGGGCGTTGGGGGTTGGAAGTGAGGAAACAACCCCCTTCGCCGATTCGCCCCTAATTGAGCTAGAGCCTCACGAAAGAAACGATCGTGTGCGTCGTTACGAAATGCAGCGATTGGTCTCCGATTTAAGGACCAGGGTCAGCCGATGAATTCGGAGGTCAGGTCAAGTGGCCCATGGCACAGGTTCGGTTTTTGGTAAATAACTTCGCTAAAAATGATCGCAGATCCGCGATTTTAGCAGCATCGTGTTTGTCTAGCTCAGGCGTGTCGAATGGTATACTTTTTCTTCGGGTGAGATCAACTTAACCCTCGCCCGTATGGAGGGGGGGGGGGGGGTCGAACGGACCCCCTCCCTCGGTTTTTCGCGAATAACTCGCGTAAAAAGCGGCCGATCGCGACGAAACTTTCAGTACCCTCGCGTTAATCAATTTTAGACCCACCCTGAAATTGTCATGACCCTGACCTTAATGACATTTGACCTGCGACCTACTTTTCGAGACCATGTTTGGCCGGAATCGCGATTCGGCGCATGTCGGCTCGCATTAGCGGCGCGTTTGCAATTGCAGTCTTTTCGTGGTTTTAAGCGTTCAAACATGGGATATGATGTTGCTTCCATGCATTAGGGTGGGTGTCAAGGTCACCGGAAAGTCAGGTCAGGTCATTAACCTTTGATGACCTCGGTTCACTTCTTCGAGTTTTACATGTTTCCAGGCCAGTTTTAGTAGCTGAATTCGAATTTAGCAGCCATATGAACATTTACGAAGTAGTTTTGGTGCCCTCGTAACATGTTGCGAAGCTGTCAGAGTGTCAGAGGCGGTTGCCACCTACTACGAATACCCTTACTGGTTGACCTGACCTGACCTGACCCGACCTGGCCTAAATGCATGAAGACATCATCTGTGATCAAAACTAACATGATATACGTGATCAGCACCCCCAATACCCCATAGCAGCCACGCTTTACGACTTTCTAACAGGTCCCGATTTTCCCGACTTTTGGGTCACTGACCTGACCTGGAAAGTCAACCGATGACCTAGGACCTTAAAATTGGGTATCATCGACTTCCTCTCGTCACGGCCAACACGCTCGTTTTTTCCGCGAAGCTTTAGCTCAATCAGGGGCGAAACGGCAAGGGGGGGGGGTCCAACGGACCCCCCCCCCCTTATACGTTTGCGGCTGGAAAAACACCAATACGGGCGAGAGTTAAGGTGTTAACCTCGGGTCAAGGTCAGGTCACAGCCCGTCAGGTCACGAAGCTGGTCAAAGGAGGTCATATTGCATATCAATCGATTCGGCAGGTCTTTTCATGTCCATTAGTGGCTTTATCGACTCGGTAGCTTTAGTTGATCGGGAGTTATTGACGAAAAACTGATAGCCTTAGTTACGTGATAAATGACGTCACGCAAGATCAACAAAGCAAAATTGAAGCAACAGACCTTGCAAGGAGCGCATGAAATCACGATTCCGTGTGCTTGAGAATTTGAGATAGTTGTATATCATTTCCGGACCAAACTAGCAATTTCCATATTCCCCTGACATTGTGAGAGACCGACCTGATCTCAGGCGACCCTTCAGAAAATCCGAGATATACCTACATTTATACAAGTTGTGAGACCTCTCGATCATACTATAAGATCCTGTAAGTTTCATCTCCCTATGAAAGCTCTGCACTGAGGGTGTTGCGAAGTTGGAACATTTTAGGACGTGCACACAGTCCTAATATGTTCATTTTAGGACAGTTTAGGACAGTTTCACACAGTTCATTTTAGGACTGCTCATTTATGACGTCATAGATCAGTGACCTGACTTGACTTAAAAATGCGGTTGGCGTAAAAAAAATCCGAGTTATCAAATCCCGACTAAAAAAAAATCGACTTATAGTCCGGTTAATCAAATCCCGACCATGTTTTTACCTGGCCATTAATGTTCTAGCCTTACAGGTGATTGTTTGAGCGCGGAAGATGCTGAATCTTGGTCAACCCCATACTTATCGTATGATAAAGAACGTCAGTGTTAGAAAGTTAATTAACAATTTTATTTAGGATAGTTTAATTCAAGTGGGTATAATCCGCCTTGACAATTTACTAGGAGGGTTTTGCAGCGCTATTAGTTCGGCATGTAATTATAAATCATTGCTAATTTCGATCCGGATATCGTTATTCAATGCTGGCCTTTGCGTCCTCAGAAAAGTTGTTTATAGTCATGAAGGCTTGCATTGACCCATACTTTCCATTTTTCAGTACCATTATTCGCCGTAGTTGACCAGGTGTTTTTCTTCAGCTCTCCCCTGAATCCTTTGGCGTCTTAGACCTGGCGTATCACCCGTGCATCGCAAGACGCACCTACCACACACAAGTTCATGATCCCCAGTCCCCACGAACCCACATCAGAGTCCGTTCGCTTGGTGTGTGACCCCTTGACCTTTGGCCGCGACAACTGCCAGCTTGCTGGAGCACCCCTCCCTACACGCGCTGCCCCGCCCGCTCCCCTCCCTCTCCCCCCCCCGGGGTCGTGTCACGAAGGTTCGGGCTTACGCTACTACCGGCCGCTGCGCAGCTGTCATCTAGCGCTTGGGAATGTGTGGTCTGGTGCGGATTCAGCCAACTACCGGCTCGCGACACCAGCGCCACGTAGTGGCGACGGTACATTCTTTTTAGACATACTGTACTCCTGTACCCTGTACTCTCCCCGGGCTCCGTACCGATCCGGTGCGGACGGAGAGCGCCTGTACCCCAGTACTCCACCCTGTACCCCTGTACCCTGTACTCTCCCCGGCAGGGTTGGCAAGGGGTGGCAAAAACTGGTTTTTGCCAGTGGTTTTAACCGGTTTAAACCGGCTGGCAGAAACCCCGGTGGCAAAAACTGGCAAAAACTGGATAAAACTCAGGTGGCCCAAACCACAACTTTTCTAGTTAGGAATGGATCTGAAATGTACAAATGCATTTCTGGATGTTATAGAGATGCACCAAATATTCTGAAGTTTGCCTCATTACTTATCCCTGCTTAAAATGTCTATGCATGTCGGTAGACATCCCCCACAGAATGCATTTCCATGTAAGGGAGAGTGGGGCAAAGCTGCCACGGTAGGGTGCCGTGCGCATATCATTGGCAGATACCCCTTCGCACTTCTGATTGTGCAGGACTCACTCTTGCACTGGCTCATTTGTCAACCCCAAAAGGCGTCTTACTGGTTCCTTATGGAAAGCCCATGAAAGTGTTTTTGAGTTATAGAACACTTCAACGGTCAATGTCACTTCTGTTTGAAAGCATAAAGCTTTCACCGAATTCTCCTTAAAATGTTTCATTTTCAAATCCATGTCTAGGCATATCATTGTGATGGTTTTTAGTTTTTGCCAGTTTTTGCCACTTTTTGCCGGTTAAAGCCGGTTTAAACCGGCAAATGGCATAAACTAGTTTTTGCCGGCAAAAATGCCAACCTCCGTACCGATCCGGTGCGGACTGAGACTAGCTCCTGTACCCCAGTCCCCTGCCCTGGTACCCCTCCCCCGCGCTCCGTACCGATCCAGTGCGGACGGAGAGCGCTTGTTTCTCCTCCTCCTCGATACGCGCCAGCCGTGCCGTCTCCTGCTCCTCCTGGTCCGCCACCAGCAGGTCCATGAAGCCCGTGGAGCTGAGGCTGTAGCCGCGGCCCACCAGGTTCAGCTCGCCGTACTGCTCCGTGCTCAGCTGACTCACGTCCAGCGCCATGTCTGAGCGGGGGAGAGGGCATAAGTTAGGGTCGCTCTGCCTCAGTGACTCACGATACCGCAGATCAGAGGCTCACGTAAGGACAACGCTCAGGTCAAGCCAAGCTTTGACGACCTAGTGAGTAACTTACTTTATCAGACGACGAAAACAAGCATGACAGCACAGCTCAGCTGCTGCGGACATATTCTGATTAGCTGACTTTGCATCACCTCCAAAAATAAGGTCTGACAAAGAAATATCAACTCTCCTCCCTGAAAGCCCATCACAACTCTACCCTCCGCCATCCGTTTCATCCTTACCGAGATCGATATCCTCATCGTCGCTCTCTTCCTCCTCATCGGGTGGGGGCGGGGGCGGCGGCGGCGGCTGGGACGGCAGCGGCGGCGCCGTCGGCTCGCCGTCATCATACACGTATCCGATGGCGGCGCGGGACTCGGCCAGTCGCCGTTTGTCCGTCTCGGCGTCCCGCCGTCCGGCGGCCTGCTGCTGCAGCAGCGTGCTGCCAAACTGCTCCTCCAGGTACAGCTGGTGCAGGAACTTCTCCTCCGATACTGTAAAGGGGGGGGGAGGTTATCAGATGGGGAAGGCGGACGGTGGAGATGGGGGGGGGGGGACGGTCACTGGACGGTGCAGGGAGCAGTCACAGCTAGGGGGTTATCGTCTCCGGCCAGAGGGGACGGTCAATGGACGGCATTTATTGACAGGAGGGATAACAGAGGCCACGATAAGGGCAGAGGCCAGAACAAGATAAGTGAAAGCATCACTCAGTAATGGGTGTGTTAAAAAGCACAAAATATGACGATAGATATTTGAAAGGTCTTTGATATCTGATGAAAAATCCTCATGAATTTAGCAGAGCGACACCAAACGTCATCCCCAGCCCTATCCCCACGTCGGTCAGTTGGTACACTTACGTCCGGCGAACTCGTTTTGCACCAGGATGCGGTAGCGCTCAAAGTTGATCTGGTCGGCCTCGGCCTGCTCCAGACCGTCCAGATCGGAGGTACCGGGTGGGGCGCGCACATCGCTGATCATGTCCAGGTGCGCCCGGCCGTCAAACCTGCCCGACAGGCAGACGGAGAGGGGAGGTAGGCTATCGTATCAACATCGCACAGTCCGAGCATCAGCATTATTCCAGTGAAGGAGCTGGCCACAAGGAAATTACATGGAAACTAAAGTATTCGGTACTGTCATAGCTAACAAATCTGGCTTACACCAAAGACATGGAAAGTTGCGCCATTTTTTCCAAACTGACACTGATTATAGCTAGACGCCTAAGTGATAGCAGAGGACCGTATGAGCCTTTATGACCCAGGGCTGCGGTTCAATGTGCTCCTGGTTTTGCGCGGACCTACCTGTCGATAAGGACCTCCGAGTCCCCCTGCCAGGACATCATGCTGTTGGGCCCCTCTGCGGCCATCGCCACGGCCGGGTCCAGGTGGATTTTGCACGGGCGCCCGTGTACCTGTGGAGGGTCAAATATACAGTCACTGGAGAGTGGAGGGTGGCTCGAGCAGGGGCGTTGAGTGGGGTTATTAGGGAGTAGTAGCGACCGACCGAATTCCGGCAGTCGCAGTCCAGGATAGTGACAGTAGAAGTGGCGAGTATCCGTATTTTGTTTAACGAAGCACAATTCATAAATCGTGAATGTAGATTGTAGAGGGTTATCACCTACCCAACCAATGTAATGAATGTCGCCATGCGGCTCACCTGCAGAAACTGCGTGGGGTCCTGCTTGGTCTTCTCATAGTAGTTGCGGCGCCGCTCGGCCCGCTTTCTGTAGTCGACAATCATACCTTTGACGACGCGCTCCTGGCGGCGGGCCTCATGCCACATAACAAACACACACTCTACCTGAAAAGGTAATGCACGGCATTGTAAGGTCCAAGTATAATATATAAACAGCTGCTGATCCAAAAACACAAATCTTTCAGCACAATTATGCGTATCCCTATTCCTGTCTGGTCTATAAAGGTGCTGAGGTTAGCCTTCGCTTTTATAGGGGGTGTCGAACCGATCTCCCCACTCGGTTTTTCGCGAATATCTCGCGCAAAAAGCGGGCGATTACGACGAAACTTTTAGTATCATCGAGTCAACCAATTTTACACATACCCTGAAAATTTCGTGACCCTGACCCATATGATATTTGACCTGTAACCTATTCTCGAGACCATGTTTGGCCGGAATCGCGATTCGGCGTACGTCGATTCACATTATCCGCACGTTTGCAGTCTTTTTTGTGGTTTTAAACGTTCAAACATGCGATTGAGAAATGATGTCAGTCCAAATCATTATGGTGGGTGTCACTGTCAATATCACGTGAAGCTCAGACCAGGTCACTGACCTTTGATGGCCTGGGTTCACTTTTTCGAGTTTTACATGTTTCTACTTTCTAGACTAGTTCTTGGAGCTGATTTTGAATTAAGCAGCCATCTGAACATTTACAATGTAGTTTTGGTGCTTTTATAACATGTTACAAAGCTGCCAGTGGTGGTTGACACCTACTTTGAATAACAAGCAAGACCCTACTGGTTGACCTGACCTGACTTGACCCGATTTGGCCTAAATGTATGAGGACATCTGTTATCAAAACTAACATGAAATTCGTGAACAGCACCCAAAAAAAAAAAAACATAACAACCTCACATTACCAAGTTCTGACAAACCTTTTGTAGACTTTTGGGTCATTGACCTGATCTTGAAGGTCACCCACTGACCTAGGACCTTCTGGGAAAACACCAATACGGGCGAGGGTTAAGTCACCTTCCTGCGACCATATTGTATACCCATCACAGGTGCAAGGGCGGCCGTCGAAAAGCACTCAAACCAGCACTAAAAAAGAGCATAAACCGTTTACCACACAATTTCAAAAGACTACTCTTATAACAAAATTGAGCAAAGACGAAATTAACCTCTTAACCCAGCACAGCACCTCAATATTAACTCGCGCCGGGCCGGTGCTCCGAGACTTCCGCGCCGGGCCGAGGGGGGGGGGTCTTAACAGTGAACACCCCCCTTCTAAGTTACTCGGCTCCTGGGCCACGTAGCGACACGCGGTAAGCGGCAATCGAAAAAAACGTCCAAAATAAGGATGAAAACACTTCGTTTCTTTTTGGGTCAGGTCAAAGGTCAGGTCACCAGTGCTCACCAAAGGTAAAATGTCGGCTATTTCAACATTTTGGAAACTGCCGACGGCTATCTCGGGAACCGATAGAGCTACAGCGCCGCGGAAAAGCGCATTCGATAGCTCTTTTAACGCTCTTTCGCCAACATATACTCAGATTTGACCTCAGGTCAACAGTTTAGCCTTCAGAGACCAAAAACTCCAAAAATAGCTGTTTTTACGAAAAGCATTTGCTCGACAGTAACTTTTGACTCAAAAGAGCCACAACATTACTTTTGCCAGCATCGTGTTCCTCTCGTCGAGACGCTTTGAATGAACAATCCTCAAGTCACGATCATGACCTGACCGGAAAAGGTCATGTTGCATATCAGTCGATCCGCAACGTCGAGCCGAACACATCTAAGGCGTTTTCAGCGCTCTAGCACGCCTCTATCAGAAGTTATTAGCGAAAAACTGTCAGATTCTGTTCGGGACCTGAGATGACCTCGGGGACATAATGAGGGGTCACATTTGCCATTTTCCGGTTCAGTGTGTCAATTTTACCTACATCTCAATGTTTTAGAGTGTCTAGAATAGCATTCGAGCAAAACAGACGCTTTTCAATTTGCTCCCATTGACTTATACCTAATGGAGAGGCCGCAAATTGACCTGAACTTAGGTCACTGATATCAAAATTTCAAGATATACATTTTATAGATAATGTTGCTCTAATTAATCGCTGAAAGTTTCAAGGCAACCATTCAGTCAGTGTAGCTATGACAAACATTCTTATTTTTCTGAGGCGAGGTCACTTGGCGTGACCTGGTGACCTGACTTAAGGCGACCTGGGTCTGAAATTTTCACATGTGCGGAAAAGATGCACAAACAGGTGTGCACCGCCGTTTTTTAGATATCTGCGAAAAACCGCAGGGTGTGTGTGTGTTCAAACACCCCTCCCCCCGTCCAATGCGGGTTAAGGGGGGGGGGGGGGCACTGCCGACTTTAGGTCCATTCATTTCATGCAACGCCCATAGGGCTAATGTTAAAATGCCTAAATCAAAGAGGGGCACGGTGCCCCGGTGCCCACCCTGTTCCGCCGCCTATGACTTCTATTATGGTAATTCCACAACTCGCCAGCGGTTGCTGACCCCCCAAATTGCCCTAACAGTGCTTGGTTTCCAAAATTTCCTGCAGAAGCAAAATGCTGCAACACAACGTGCCAAAAGACAACGGCACAAAATACAATGCGTTAGGTAAAAATGTTGCAGTAAACTGAATAAGGACTAATTTGTAGACAAACATGGGGAGGCACCCCAATGCTCTTAAAAAGACACCCCTAACAGCAGTGCCCCCCAGCAAAAAACAAAAAGCTACGCCCCTGTGTGGACCAGGATATGTGCGACAATGATGTCTTCAAAAGACAACTTATCAAGTGTCAAGCGAGAGCACTGAGTGCTCAGGCTTAGCTCTAAAATATGGCAATCTGACAAAGCTGAATATTTTCCTTTCATCGGGCAGTCCCTGCAGCCCAGCCAATAACCAGCTGCTGTTGTTATGGACTGTGTTAATCACGGTCATATATACCTACACGGTCATTAGCAAGGCTATATAAACCTATATACGGTCATTAGATACCCAACTAATTCAATTAAACTAATAAATTGCCAGCAAGTCCAACCAACTTCAAACACTTCACGCGGCGGGCCGCCACGCCAAAAAAAATTCCTCTTGGCACAAACGCGGCGCAAAATCAGCTCAAGCAAATGCCTATATATTGACCACTAGTAGCATCAGGCACCAATGTTGCGTCATAAACTAAATTGTATACGACGAATCGCATGAATGATTGGATATTTATTTCTATGCTTTGGATAATTTTTTGAATTTTTATTGATGACGTCATTTTGATTGATAATCTAAAGCGTTTACTCTTTAATCAAGGGTCTGTTACACTCCAATCCCTTTAGTTACCTTATTTTAGATTTGAGGATTTGATGACGTATCAAATATTAATCAAATACAACCAAAACAGATGCTGATTATTTAGGGACATATTTGTGTTATGAGGTTATCGGTGGAGCCAACAAATAACTAAATGTACTTACTTTTATTGACGTTTCGGTTTCAAACAACCTTCGTCAGAATAGAATTACGAGTTACGAATAGAATTACGAGTTACGACGTAACTCGTAATTCTATTCTGACGAAGGTTGTTTGAAACCGAAACGTCAATAAAAGTAAGTACATTTAGTTATTTGTTGGCTCCACCGATAACCTCATAACACAACCAAAACAACTAAAGTTAAAAAAAGAACTTGCGGTAAGTCTGTTTTTATATTGTAAGACAACTTAAATGTGGATGAATTGCACAAGAAAAGGCTAACATTTTTCAAACTTAACAAAAATAATGTTTATTTGAAAAATATTTGAGATTCAAAGATTATGAGCCCAGTTACGTCAAAAAATAAATCCTGAAGAAATGGAATCCCCACGAGGTCTTCTATTCGAATACCTTGAAATAAATTTGTTCTTTTGCGAGCAATACACACGCATACAAAACGCAGAGTGCAGACCCCTAAACCCCCTAAGGATTTCGGAAATTTCACAGGCGCGTTTTTTCGTTTGGTGGAGAAGGTAACTGAGGATGTCGATCGATAGTTCTTGGGATATCGAGCAATATCGAAATGAACATGAGCCACCCGAACATTGGGAGCTATGTAAGAACTTCATACTGGCACACAAGAAGGACTTTCCAGAAGAAAAACTTATTTGTTTGGCTCAAGTTTTTGCAAACATGGAGTTTCTTGGATGCAGGTGAGAATTGAAGTAAAGCTCTAAAGTAAATGTGTATGCATATAAGCATAAACAAGAATGTTCAAATTTCTCATTCTGTCAGACTTTTAATATTTGTCGTAAATAATATCATTCAAGTCACTTTGTACTTTGCCCTGCATGTGCCTTCCCTACATCTGTTGTTAAAACATGCTGCATTCAGTATCCCAACTATTTGTAATGTAAGGCCCACTGTTGTATGTGGTTTAGATGCTAGTAGGAGATACTTTCAATTTTTATGTCAATGAACGGCATTAGTAACATAACTGATGCACATGCCACAAGTCTATGTATGGCTCTCATTTCCAGCTCCAGTTGTAAGCACACCTACCCCAAATCACTGCAGGCAGGGTGGTCATTTCTGCTGCAGATACCCACAGGAGACCATGGACTTGGTGAATGAGCTGGCTGCCGGTGTGGTAGAGGACTTCCGAGAGCAGAGGAAGTCAAAGATACAGCGCACATTCATTGGCGCCGCGTCGGCCGCAGAAGCCAAGGTGAAGCGGAGCAAAACACTGCCGCCACCGCAACACATCAAATGACGAACCGCCGGTATCGAACAACGCTGTTTCCTGGGAGCCGGGCTCGGAGGGATTGGAGTGTAGATGTGAGTGCTATTTTATGTCGGGACTCTGAATCTGATGTCTGGGTAACCGCCTACTCGCAGCCCGCAGGAGGCCGTCACTGGCTCGTGGAGCTCCCGTTCAAGATCAACTTGTGCTCCAGGTTTTGATGTGTTTTGTCGGTCGCTTCAATCGCGTGACGTTCCTGTCACCATATAGGCATATAGATACTTTATAATGTGTCTCATGCGTCACACATTTTCACACTGTATTTAACAAATACATGCCATACATTTCGTTCGCGTGTACCCGTTTCCAAATCACTATCGATATTCGATACCTGTCATCGTGACATCTGCCAAGTCGAGCGGGATGGAGAATTGGGTGTCTGGCAGTTGTCCCCCACTTCCACACACGCAAATCTAATAACGTGAGAATGTGGGAACACACTTGAACACAGACTTTTCAACAGATATTTCTAACTCTATTGAGACGGCCACATGTACCGTCATGATGCGCCGGTACCACCTAACATCTGTCAAATATGCCTCGCCCACGGATCGCTATGAGGAATCGGCAGTATCGTATTGCAACTGTGACGATCGGGTAGCCCAGGGTATATAGAACAGGGTAGCCTGCTATGCTCATAAGCTGTTGTGTTGAGGCACATACGAGTGTGGCGCCACGCTGATTGGCTTTGGGGAGGGACTGTCGAATGTAGAGCGCTGGCTTTGATTGAAACTCTTACGATATTCGTCTATGTCTCGTAGACAGCCGAGGCTTTAGCTGCGGCCAGCCAACCGCCGAGATAAGGTGTTTATTTCTCTCATGCACAGACACATTTTTAAGTTGATGGATGATTGCTAGACAGAAGCCTATCATTTTGATACCTTACTGGTTGAATACCTACTATACCTGAGCAATTTTAAAAAGAAACACGACAGAAATGTTGCAGCGCCAGCATGGTCTGAGTAGAATGATCCGTAATTTGACCCAAAATGTAAGCCGCCAACTCGAAAATTGTGCCAGAGATCATGAGTTGATTGATAAAGGTCATGTCCGGCAGTCAGATCAATCGACAGTCGATCTGTGTCGTGATGAATGAACACATCCGAGGTGATACGCCTAGCAAAATATAATATTTACAAAGGGAATTGCTGATGAACTAAGGTGACCTCATGTTTATGTCACGGATAATTCTCCATTCATTCTTCGGCATTCAATATCAACCCGAGTCCCGACATAGGGTGGTTGGTTTCGGTCTATTCCTTCCAACTCTTTCGCCCAAGAAGGCGCTGGTATTTGATAGGAGTCCGATCGATCCCCGAATTAGGGTCATTGATATTCTACTGCGTTGTTGCTACCTCAAACAGCAAAAGTAGCAGACCGCCCCCTCTCCCCAAACACTGAGCATTCCGAGGCTACGGAGCACCGAAAGAGCGTCAATCGATGGTAACTAGCTAACGTACAGTCGTGAGTGGCTGCATTTCAAAACTTTGTCATTCGCCTGGTGTTATTTCGGGCGTGAACTGCGACAAGTGATTCCTTCTGATGTCTGACGTCCGCGCGGTTTGGCCGCTTGTCCCCCCTCCCCCCCAATACCATTACGACTACCTCGTGAGAATTCGCTTCTGCTTACATAGTTGTAACGTTTTATCGTTCATTGCAGTTTTTGCAATGATAAATCGCAGCTGCATCATCGCTGAGATCGAGCCCAATTACGTTATGGTATCGAAATGCTCGCAAACCCACTGACCTGTCAACTGTCATGCATAACGCAGGTTGTTTCGTTAGTCAAACCATTTTCATTTAAATTGTTTTGCTGTTAAAACAACCGTGCCATTTTGATCGCAGACTAAAATCGTGCGGTACGCCTATCCGCGTAGCCCCCTTCTTGCCACATCACGTCTCGTCTCGTTACAACCAACAGTCGCTAAGTGCATCCCCTACACCTATTTCGCCCGACCGAACTGACAGTCCACGGTTGACTTTCAAAATGTATTTTCTCGATTATTTCGCGGTTGCCACCGGCAGGCAAGCCGCCCGAACAACGCACCGCTTACTTCAGCTTCTTCTTGGGGCGCACGTGGTTGGTGTGGCCGCACTTGCGCTTGCGGCAGTTGGTCGCCCTCGGGTGGAGGCGAGCGTAGCACTTGCGGCAGATCATCTTGTCGCAGTTGTACTTCTGTGCGAGGATGCGCAGCGTGGGCTCGATGACACCGCCACGCAGCCGGAGCACCAGGTGGAGGGTGGATTCTGCAGGCAGAAACGGGCGCGCACACTGCGTCAGCGGGGAGAGTCGAGAGTCGCCCGACGGGAAAAAACGGTCAACGGGACAACAGTTCGGTGAGCTACTCAAATAGCAGACACGTCAGTCAGAGTCAAGGGCGGTGTTTCACGGGCGCTGCTAGCACGACACAAGCACACGTGGCAAATTCAGTTTCCATGGAGACATCAACAAATTCGGACTCTCAATCATTGAGACTTGACCGTAACCTATGAAGTCAGCTCGCGAAATGCACTGGCAGCGTGGTAGCAGCGGCCATGAAACACCGCCAGGGAAACAAACACATGAAACACGCACACTCGCCGCTCTTCAAGTCTAGCGAAAATGTCCTTTCTTAGCATATTGGTTGATAAGAAATCAATTACTAAATGTCACAAAGAATGACTTTGACCGCATTGTCATACAGACTTTGAACCTGATTTAACTTTGACCTGAGATGACTACACTATTGTCAGTGGCAAGCTCCGGGCGCGCCAGATTATTGATAGCGGCACCGGCGTCATCTTCAGATAACAAACATCTGATGATCTAACTGAAAAAGTTGTCCAGAATTCCATATATTACCAATTTCTGCCGTTCGATTTACCGGGCCTCCAACGTTAGGCAGAAACAAAATGCATGTTGAGATAAACTGTAACGTTCCTGCTCCTGTCACGTACCTTTCTGAATGTTATAGTCAGAGAGGGTGCGGCCATCCTCGAGCTGTTTGCCGGCGAAGATGAGGCGCTGCTGGTCGGGAGGGATACCCTCCTTGTCCTGGATCTTGGCCTTCACATTTTCGATAGTGTCGGAAGGCTCAACTTCCAAGGTAATCGTCTTACCCGTTAGGGTTTTTACGAAGATCTGCATGGTGGCTGAAACAAGGTTAACATTGACTGTCAGTTAAAGTTAACTCCGCACCCAAACATCGCAACAATCAGAAGAGAGCAGTGCTTTTTGGGGACGGGCTAGCTTAGCAGCATTGCAAATGCAAGACCCCCAACTGACTTGTGAGTTGTGTGGGCGACACTTGACGATCCATTAGACATCCGGTGGAGAAGGAGGATATCAAACATGATCCCCAGTAATTCTCACTGATTCGGGATAATTCTCCCTAATTTTCCAGATGCCAAACACACGCTCCAGTCTGCAAAACGTGGCAGGGTTCGACGAGATCTCATCGGGGCAGGCAGTGGGCAGGGGAAGAAATTGGGGCAGAGTTCGGCAATTCCGGGGCAGGTCGGGGCAAACTGGGGTGGGGTGGAGGCTACCAGTAGAAAAAAATAAAGAAGCAAGCATTGTTGAAACTCGTGAGACTGCGCCACAATTGTCACTGAAGCGCAGAAATTGTCATTTAACCCGCGCACCGACGGGGGTCTGCGCCAACTTCGCACCGACGGGGGGGGGGGCGGATGACCGCCCCCCCCCCGAGATCTCGAGAACGAAGCAAGATAGCGACAAGCGGTAAACGGCATCGGATACGCACGGTCAAGATCTACAATTTTTACTAAGGTCATTTTCAGGTCAGGTCAAAGATGACGTCACAGGGGTCGAAAAAGTCAAAATGTCGGCGCTAGATATTGAGAGAGTTTTTCTCGAATAACTTTCGAACTAGTCAAGATAGGAACAAACTAAGGGCATCATCGTGATCCTCTCGTCAATCCGCATCGAATGATATATATGTTGACCTCGAAAGGTCAAGGTCAAAGGTTGACCTCAGGTCACGTGACCTCGAGGCCATCATGTATATCATTCGATGCGTCTTGACGAGCTGAACACAATGAGACCATCCACGCGGCTGTATCTTGTTCCTGTACGGAGTTATTGGCCAAAAACCTTTGGTGACCTTTGATGACGTCACATGACCTCACAGCTGCCCAACAGCAAAACAGACCTTAAGGTAGTGAAGGTTGATCGTATATAAAGTCATGTATGGTATATGGGGCCATTCCGACCCGTTTTAGTGGTAAAAATAGGGAGTTGATTTTTCCCCCATTGACTTATACCTAATGGGGAGGTCGCGAAATTGACCTGACCTTAGGTCCCCGATATCAAAATTCCGAGATATACAAATTGTAGCTACTAATGACCTAATAACATCCTGCGACTTTCAAAGGTCTCCGACATCTACTGTAGCTCTGGCACGGTGACAAAGTTGCAAAAAAGTGACTTGAGGTTGGGTCATTCAAAGTGACCTGGTGACCTGACCTTAAAAGGTAGGAGGTTCAAACTTGCACACCATGTGTAAAATTGATGAGGGAATAGTCATATTAAATTTCGCGGCGCTCCCGCTATTCGCGAAAAACCTCAGGGGGGGGGGGCGGATATCCGCCCCCCCCCCGTCGGTGCGCGGGTTAAAACTGCTCCCATATTCAAGTTTTCCCATCGGCCATCATCAGGGCTATGAATGTTTTATGCACCATGCTTCGTATTAGCAACCAAGGAAAGGCGCTACCCGGAGATACTCCTTTCTAACCTAACCGAACCAAATCAAACCTGACCCATTCAAACACTCGTAAATGTGCTGTATATCCCTCACGATGGTCGACATTCCCACAAAAATCCACTTAAACGAATGCGTGCTAAAACGCCAAACTGACCAGCCGCTAACCCGTGACCTCCAGATGCACACTCAGCACACTTAACCCTCGCCCGCACATGCCATTTTCCCATCCTAGAACGCACATGGGGGGGGGGGGGTTGCCACCCCCCCCGCCATTTCGTTCCTGTTGGAGATCAAGCTTAGCGGTAAAGACCAAAAAGATTCTTTGGGAAGAGACGAATCCAATGATACCCAGTTTTACCTTCTCAGGTCAGTCATTGAGCTTCCAGGTCAGGTCAAACTAAAAACTGTTGCTGTTTTGGGTCACCGTTGGATATCAAGTACGCTGCCTATCATATACCGATGGGCGATGACGATGCAGTTTTCTGGTGCAATTATATGTGTTTGTATGTCTGTGTGTGTCTGTGTGTATACTAATATGTGCACTGATTGTTTTTGTGTCCATATTACATGAAATCATGATCTGAGAAGCTTTTACCATAAATGCAGTAAAAAAATTCACAAAAAGTAAATTCAGCTTGCCTAAAACGCAATTATCTTAGATGACCTAGGTTGACCTTGACCCTGACCTTGACACCTGTACATCGTCGAACAACATGTTCCATGATAGGTGGGAGGTAAGAGTAAGACTGGCAAAAAAGGCCCAAATCAAGGTGTCAAAAGCTCACAAGGCCCATGACAAACGCAAGATGTTGAGAATTGGCCATTTGGGTCATGACATGACCTGAAAAACAAGGTCATATCTCCGAAACCAAAAATCACAGAAACTTGAAATTTTCAGTGGACATCAAGAAAGGATAGAGAAGCAGCTATACGAAAAATCAGCCTTCTAGCTTTAAAAATGTTGAGTGCATAGCAGAAAGACTACCTGGGGGGGGGGATGGGGGGGGGGTGGCAAGTGGCAACCACCCCCCACATGTGCGGGCGAGGGTTAAAACTAACCCACCAAGCTAGCTGTTCATCGTTGAGACAAGGTGTAATATTAGTTTTTCAATGATGCATTGGAGCATTGTCGGTAAAAGTATACATTGAGTCCGAGTGACTGTTAAAAAGATAAAGTTTTCATATTCTTCAAATATTTGACATCCTGAATCCAAAAATGATACTTATATGTCTTGGAAATAAAAGAAATAACAATCCAATCTGACCTAACCTTACCGTAAAATGGGGTGATAAGGGACAGTGGGGTGCTAAGGGACAGTTGCATGGGAAAAACTTTGAGTCCTATTAACTTCCTAATTTGAGAAGGTTCAATAAAAACTTCAGTGTGGTAGTTGACACTGTTTTGCTCTTGACCATAGGATACAATGGTATGGATTTTCATGCAAGTGATTTGGTTCAAAAATGGATTTGAAAATCATGCTACATTTTCACAAAATTGAAACATCTCCAAAACTCTGTGTGTACCACATAAACTAGTGGGTGTACAGGGAAAATGAATGCATAGGTGTATTGTCACATGTATTGCACATGTTTCCTGAAAAACTTGTGCAAATCCACCCATTCATTCATCATCCTCTTCCTCTTTTCCGGATACATGCATATTTTGAGGTGGACGTGGGGTGCTAAAGGACAGGGAAGAAAAAATAAAAAATAATATCTAAATATAATTTCATAAAGTTTTCTTTCAGTAGGCATGGAAAACACCAAATTCCACATAAAATGCTGGCAAGTTCATGCATTTATCTCTAACACATCTTAAGTTATGTAACAAAACATCTCAACACTCGCTTTTACAATGATGGGTCAATGGAGACTGATGTAGGTAAATGTGATGTCATCATAAAAAGGCTAAAACAGAGAGGGCAACATAATGACAAGTGACTAGCTTCAACATGGGTTTTTATTGATGACAGAAGGGTACTTTTTTGTTCTGTTTACCGTATAATTAGCACATTTTCCACAAGCGTAAACTGCATTACACATAATTGACTAAAAAGGTCATGAGTGGTGAATGAACCTGACTTGTTTTGTGACAGAATATGCAAAACATCGACAATAAATAATACGTGAAGCGTTTCAGTTTTTTGGGATAACCGCCCAAACCACACCACCTACAGACACGATTCAACCACCAATCGACAGCTCTCGATCGTGGCTATGTGCGCGGCACATTTTTAATCGCATTTGCACCCCCCAAATAGCCAAACTCGGCCCCTCGACTATGTCGCCCGACGCTCCAGAGATGGCGCTGACTGTCTGCGTGACGTCAGCTCACACGACCGGCGATCGCCGATCATAAAACGTTTATGTCACCGCTGGACAACCAATTCCAGCGTACTGTCTTGCTTTTGCCCTCTTGTTCTGAAAATTTGGTCAAGAAACATGGCGTATAACCTTCATTTAAAACCAAATTTACTCCCAACCACTTCGCCGTAAAACGCCACAATACGCACCAGACCATGTCATCAACCCGTGCAGAGTACCGCGGGTTATTCAAAGCGTTGATGTTTGCGTCCTAGATAGCTCATTTGGTAGAGTGTTAGACTTCTATGGAATGCGTCGCTGGTTCGATTCCAGCTCGGGATGTTTTTAAAACGTACTTACATCTTTAGTTACAGTACCCGGCCGCTAGGGTCGCGACCCCGTAGAGGTCGCTGCGGTCCCCACGTGACCGACCGGCCGCGGCCGCCGGCCGGCGCAGCGGCGGCGCAGTGTGGGGCGTGCGGGCGGAGGGATTGGTGCGGTAACTGCGGTGCCGTCAGAGCGGCCCCTGCCGGACAGCGGAAATGCGGCATGATACAGACATGGGAGGGGGGGGGGGGGTAGGTAAATGGTGGATGGATGGATAAAGAAATGATGGAGGGAGAGAAGGAAGGGTAAGTGAGCAAATGATTGAGTCGATGAGAGAACAAGTACAGAGGATGGAGCCGAAAGACGTTTTTAAAATGCGCTTACAGCTTTGTTGCAGCACTCGGCCGCTACGAATAACTACATTACCGATCCTGAGTGGCGGGCGGGGGGGGGGGGGCGGCGAGGTACCTAGATTTGGGATAGGTTGGTTACAGAATTCCACAAAATACTGACAAGATTATCGATTATGTTTAGTGGGGACGGTGAAGGGCACAGGGAAGGGCACGGGGACAAGACGGAGACGAAGACGGAGACGGAGATGTAGCGGCCAGTGGAGGAGCAGGGACGGAGACGGAGACAAAGAGAGCGGGAGCGGGAGCGCGGGAACGGGGACGGAGGCGGCGACGGAATCGGAGACCAGACAGATACAGAGACAGAGACAGAGACGAGACAGAGACAGAGGCGGAGACGGAGATGAAGCGGTCAGCGGGAGGGGGATGAAGACGGGGACGGAGAAAGAGAGCGGGAGCGGGAGCGGGAATTGGAGCTGGGACGGGAACTGGGACGGAGATGGGGATGGAATCCGAGACGAGACAGATACAGAGACAAAGGCAGAAAGGGAAGACGGAGACGGAAACAGAGCAGGCATAATTATATCTTTAGCACTGAAAACATTAGGGGAGAGCGGGGAGAGTTGTATCATGTCCAAGTTGTATCAGGGCGAATTGTGCCAAACTTATCCAATGGATGGCGCTCGCGACACGACCAGCCGACGAGGTTTTCCGGGCGCCATCTTTCCCTGTTCTGTCTTGTGGCTGAGTGGACGCGTCTCGAGGTGAGAGCCGATTTTATGTTTTTTAATGTCATTCTAAAAAAATAAGTTGCAAGAAAATGTGTGTTCTGGGCATTTAGATGTGCACGAATTTGAAAGATCTCCGTAGCGGTGGTGAGGGTAGGTTCTAAGGCTGCGTGAGTGAAAACGGATTTCTCCAGCTGTCCGCTGTTTTTGAGCACGAGGATGTTTTTTCCAAGATGGCGGCTAGGTACATGTTGTATCAGAGCCGGGTGGGGTATGTTGTAACATGTATGTATGTATGTATGTATGTATGTATGGGTATGTTGCTTTTGATCGCGAAAGCTAAGCCCTGGCTCGCGTTTGTAGGTAGCTAGTCAATGCTCGTTCCATTTCGGCACAATGTGTTGGCTTCTTTGCTCTTAACGGGCCACTTTTGCGTCTAGTCTGTTGATGTTTCGTTCGGATTGCATTGACCTAAGTTTGGTCTAATAAAGTGAAGCCTTTGAGCATACCTATACATTGTATTAACCCCATTTAATGTTGTTGTTATGTTCAAAACCAGTAGCAAGCAGGCCAAGCACACTCCCTGAAACGTGAAATAGTGATACAAATTACCCCACCATGTGATACAACTCACCCAAGCCATGGGGCAAGTTGTATCAAAAACATTGTTCTATTCGGGAGACCGTAGAAGAAAAACTGGTAGAGGTAGCGGAAAAGTTACTTTGCACAAAAAAGCAGAAGGATCAAGGAAGGGGATGGTATGGAAATAATGAGTTTATCACGGATAGTTACGAGGTTATGGGTCTCGGAGTAAAAACTGATACAACCCACCCCACTCTCCCCTACCGATCGTGAGTGGTGGGTCGGGGGGGGGGGGGGGGGGTGCAGAGGGAGGAAGGCGGGGGAGGGTCGGGGCGAGTCACTCAGATTTGGGATAGGTTAGTTACAGAATTCCACAAAGTACTGAAAAAAAATAGCGATCATGTTTAGCATTACGAGCGTACCAATATACGTATAGCGTCTTGAGCTGGGACATAAAAACTTATATGTATCTGCGGCGCGGGCGGGGAAGAAGCCACTAGCCAGTACTTTTTTCAGTACCAAGAGGGGATTGGAGTGGAGGGGAGAGGAGGGGAAGGAGGGAGTGGAGGGAAGGGGAGGAAATCGAGGGAGGGAGGGAGGGGGAGCGAAGAAGTGCGATGAAGGAGACGGGGAGAGGAGGGAGAGAAACGGATGGGGAGGGGTAAGTAAGCATACGATTGGATCAGTGATCGACAAAGTCAGAGAGCGGAGAGGAGGGAGGGAAGAGGGATGGAGGCAGGGAGGGAGTGAGAAAGGGAAAGGAGAGAGAGAGAGAGAGAGAGAGAGAGAGAGAGAGAGAGAGAGAGAGAGAGAGAGAGAGAGAGAGAGAGAGAGAGAGAGAGAGAGAGAGAGAGAGAGAAAGAGAGAGAGAGAGAGAGAGAGAAAGCGGGGCATTATGGACGGGATTTTGGACAGGACGGGCAGGGATTTCTATATAGATGTTCAAACGACGATTACAATTAGCGCCGGTAGGCGCGGGAGGGTGACCTAGTCGACAATAAATAATACGTGAAGCGTTTCAGTTTTTTGGGATAACCGCCCAAACCACACCACCTACAGACACGATTCAACCACCAATCGACAGCTCTCGATCGTGGCTATGTGCGCGGCACATTTTTAATCGCATTTGCACCCCCCAAATAGCCAAACTCGGCCCCTCGACTATGTCGCCCGACGCTCCAGAGATGGCGCTGACTGTCTGCGTGACGTCAGCTCACACGACCGGCGATCGCCGATCATAAAACGTGCATGTCGCCGCTGGACAACCAATTCCAGCGTACTGTCTTGCTTTTGCCCTCTTGTTCTGAAAATTTCGCCAAGAAACATGGCGTATAACCTTCATTTAAAACCAAATTTGCTCCCAACCACTTTGCCGTAAAACGCCGCAATACGCACCAGACCATGTCATCAAGTCGTGCAGAATACCAAGGCTTATTCAAAGCGCTAAAGTTTGTGACCTTGATGGCTCAGTTGGTAGAGTGGTGGACTTCTGTGGTGTGCGTCGCTGGTTCGATTCCAGCTCGGGATGTTTTTAAAACGCACTTACATCTTTAGTTGCAGTACCCGGCCGCTAGGGTCGCGACCCCGTAGAGGTCGCTGCGGTCCCCACGTGACCGACCGGCCGCAGTCACGGGCCGGCGGCGGCGCAGTGTGGGGCGAGCGGGCGGAGGGGTTGGTGCGGTAACTGCGGTGCCGTCAGAGCGGCCGCTGCCGGACAGCGGGAATGCGGCATGATACAGACATGGGAAGGGGGGGGGGGTAAATGGTGGATGGATGGATAAAGAAATGATGGAGGGAGAGAAGGAAGGGTAAGTGAGCAAATGATTGAGTCGGTGAGAGAACAAGTACAGAGAATGGAGCCGAAAGACGTTTTTAAAATGCACTTACAGCTTAGTTGCAGCACTCGGGCCGCTACGAATAACTTCATTACCGATCCTGAGTGGCGGGCAGGTGGGGGGGGGGGGGGGGGGGGGGGGGGAGGGCGAGGTACCCAGATTTGGGATAGGTTGTAACAGAATTCCACAAAATACTGAAAAGATTATCGATTATGTTTAGTGGGGACGGGGAAGGGCACAGGGAAGGGGAGACGAAGACGGAGATGTAGCGGCCAGCAGGAGCGGGGACGGAGACGGAGACAAAGAGAGCGGGAGCGGGAGCGCGGGAACGGGGACGGAGACGGCGACGGAATCGGAGACCAGACAGATACAGAGACAGAGACAGAGGCGGAGACGGAGATGAAGCGGTCAGCGGGAGGGGGATGAAGACGGGGACGGAGAAAGAGAGCGGGAGCGGGAGCGGGAATGGGAGCTGGGACGGGAACTGGGACGGAGATGGGGATGGAATCCGAGACGAGACAGATACAGAGACAAAGGCAGAGAGGGAAGACGGAGACGGAAACAGAGCAGGCATAATTATATCTTTAGCACTGAAAACATTACCGATCGTGAGTGGTGGGTCCCGGGGGGGGGGGGGGTGGGGTGCAGAGGGAGGAAGGCGGGGGAGGGTCGGGGCGATTCACTCAGATTTGGGATAGGTTAGTTACATAATTTCACAAAATGCTGAAAAAATAGCGATCATGTTTAGTAATACGAGCGTACCAATATACGTATAGCGTCTTGAACTGGGACATAAAAACGTATCAATGTATCTGCAACGCGGGCGGGGAAGAAGCCACTAGCCAGTACTTCCAAGAGGGGATTGGAGTGGAGGGGAGAGGAGGGGAAGGGAGGGAGTGGAGGGAAGGGGAGGAAATCGAGGGAGGGAGGGAGGGGGAGCGAAAAAGTGCGATGAAGGAGACGAGGAGAGGAGGGAGAGAGACGGATGGGGATGGGTAAGTAAGCATACAATTGGATCAGTGATCGACAAAGTCAGAGAGCGGAGAGGAGGCAGGGAAGAGGGATGGAGGCAGGGAGGGAGTGAGAAAGGAAAAGGAAAAGAGAGAGAGAGAGAGAGAGAGAGAGAGAGAGAGAGAGAGAGAGAGAGAGAGAGAGAGAGAGAGAGAGAGAGAGAGAGAGAGAGAGAGAGAGAGAGAAAAGCGGGCATTATGGACGGGATTATGGACGGGACGGGCAGTGATTTCTATATAGATGTTCAAACGACGATTAGCGCCGGTAGGCGCGGGAGGGTGACCTATTACGAGCGTACCAATATACGTATAGCGTCTTGAACTGGGACATAAAAACGGATATGTATCTGCGGCGCGGGCGGGGAAGAAGCCACTAGCCAGTACTTTTTCAGTACCAAGAGGGGATTGGAGTGGAGGGGAGAGGAGAGGAAGGGAGGGAGTGGAGGGAAGGGGAAAAAATCGAGGGAGGGAGGGAGGGAGGGAGGGGGAGCGAAGAAGTGCGATGAAGGTCTGAAGGAGACGGGGAGAGGAGGGAGAGAGACGGATGGGGAGGGGTAAGTAAGCATACGATTGGATCAGTGATCGACAAAGTCAGAGAGCGGAGAGGAGGGAGGGAAGAGGGATGGAGGCAGGGAGGGAAAGAGAAAGGGAAAGGAAAAGAGAGAGAGAGAGAGAGAGAGAGAGAGAGAGAGAGAGAGAGAGAGAGAGAGAGAGAGAGAGAGAGAGAGAGAGAGAGAGAGAGAGAGAGAGAGAGAGAGAGAGAGAGATTATCGATTATGTTTAGTGGGGACGGTGAAGGGCACAGGGAAGGGCACGGGGACAAGACAGAGACGAAGACGGAGATGGAGATGTAGCGGCCAGTGGACGAGCAGGGACGGAGACGGAGACAAAGAGAGCGGGAGCGGGAGCGCGGGAACGGGGACGGAGACGGCGACGGAATCGGAGACCAGACAGATACAGAGACAGAGACAGAGACGAGACAGAGACAGAGGCGGAGACGGAGATGAAGCGGTCAGCGGGAGGGGGATGAAGACGGGGACGGAGAAAGAGAGCGGGAGCGGGAGCGGGAATTGGAGCTGGGACGGAGATGGGGATGGAATCCGAGACGAGACAGATACAGAGACAAAGGCAGAAAGGGAAGACGGAGACGGAAACAGAGCAGGCACTATTATATCTTTAGCACTGAAAACTTACCGATCGTGAGTGGTGGGTCCGGGAGAGACCCACCGGAAGAGAGAGAGAGAGAGAGAGAGAGAGAGAGAGAGAGAGAGAGAGAGAGAGAGAGAGAGAGAGAGAGAGAGAGAGAGAGAGAGAGAAGAGAGAAAAGCGGGCATTATGGACGGGACGGGCAGGGATTTCTATATATGTAGATGTTCAACGACGATTAGCGCCGGTAGGCGCGGGAGAGTGACCTAGGACGGGCAGGATTTCTATATAGATGTCCAAACGACGCCGGTAGCGCGGGAGGGTGACCTAGGACGGGCAGGGATTTCTATATAGATGTTCAAACCACAGTGTTATAAATAGTTCAAACGACGATTAGCGCCGGTAGGCGCGGGAGGGTGACCTAGGACGGGCATGTTTTCTATATACTACGATTAGCGCCGGTAGGCGCGGGAGGGTGACCTAGTCGACAATAAATAATACGTGAAGCGTTTTCAGTTTTTTTTG